>NC_082600.1:48391725-48668059 GCF_030936135.1 Gavia stellata | reverse complement strand
GTTAACTTTAGCTGCTTTAATGAATATTTCCACTGAATTACACAGAATTTACAACCATGGAAGTCAGTAGTAAAATAGAACACTAAGAAAAAACAATCCTAGAAGAGATAAAATACTTGGAAGAAAAAGAGCTCCAGCTACAACAAAATGTTTTGAAAACTACCAAATTACTCTGAACTTGTAGAAATGAATGAAGAAATGTAGAAATGACACCAACTGTCAATTTTATAGTAATCTCATAGAATTTCTCAGCAAACTGCAACCTGGAAAGAACTTGAACTTCTTTGTGGTTCACCACTCCTGCCGCCTCCAATGAACTCACACCATGTAGGCAAATAAATATAGTTTATCTGCACTTTCTTTCAAAGATTAAAATACTTTCCCCTAAGTTAGCTCCACTAGAATTAAGTCTCTCTATATCATTACATTTAGCATTAGGTCACTCAAGTTGAAGTTTGGAAGTAATTAAAAGAAAACCTAACGCTTAAAAAAGGAGTTTTTAAAAAAAGTTTAGGAAATACTTTATTTGCTAAATACTACTTAAACAAAGATTATCCTGTCAATTCTTCCTTTCTCAATTTCCTAACATCCCTCTAGCAAAATCTAGACACTGCTGACATGGAAAAGAAACTGAAAGACATTTTAATGCATCTTTAACTATCAGATATTTTCCAGATAGAAAGATGGAAGTGAATCAAGAACAAACTGAAGAGTTAAGACCAAGCAGAATATTTTTGCATGAAATAAGTAGGATTCACAGACTTCTGTTTGAAAAGCACTAATTATAAATCTTAATCAGGACTTCCTTTTAAATTTCATGAAGTTAATTAATGTATCTCTCTTCTTGCTACTAATTATATATTCTGATTATCCTCTTTCCTTCTGTATGTGGGTGGCAGTGAAGTATGTCTAGCTTTTTTTCCTTGAATTTTATTTTGTATTATTTTACTGACTGACATATGTTGAAATTAATTGTTTTAATAATTTTTTAAACTTAATCCTTCTTGAAGCATGATTCAGACATTTCTCAATAATTAAGTAATAATGTTTTCTTATATGATCTCAATTTTGGCTCTGGCAGAGGTGGCACTGCAATACCACACACAATTCTAGGAAGTATATTGGTCCTTTACTTCATCTGAACAGTCACAGAAACCCTATATTCATATGAACTTAATTTCAGGATACTGAAGAAAAGTCTTAGAAATACAGAATAAAAAATAAGCACTAAGCTAGTACTTGTAGTTAAAGTATCACAGTAGTAATACAGTTTGAAACATGCTTTATTTTGAGTGAAAACATCTGTTTAAGAATCATAGCTTAAAAATTTGGATCAAGTAATGAAGATTCGTGGCAAATTCTCACGGGTTTTATAATAGCACAGATTACTTCTCGGAATAGGAGGTAGTCCCAGAAGCCCCATTAAATCCACTTCAAACATTGCAGGTGAGATGCATTGAGCCCCTTATTTTAGTCAGGCAAAGGATACTCTGGAGGAGTTACAAAGATGCATAGAGACATATCTGTAGTTTATGCCAGTAAGATCTTGGTAGAGAAATTTTTGATGTTGGATCATTAATTTCACCGTCCCATTAATGCAGGCTTAGTTTCAACGCTCTGTCCAGTATTATTTTAGAGAATCATTTGATGCAATACACATCAATTACCTTGGTAATATCTTACATTCCCCAGCTATAAATATTGAAACGTTTTTTCCTTCCATTGTATGTAATTCTTCCTTACCATTATCCTTAGTTTAACATCAGTAGAACCTAAGCAGTTTCTTTTTCTTTGGTATATAGATCTTTTTTAACAATTTGCAGATTCTTGTTTAAAAGCACCCTGCATCCTGACAGATCAAGGTACCTGCTCCTTCCTTCCTCCTTCAGCCTCTCATGATCCATGATTATGCTCATGGCTGCTGTGACAGTTTGATTTCAGGTGACTCATCAGCCAGCCAGGTACAAAAATACCACTTCTTCCAAGGTAGCAGAACAAGTACACAGCAATGAAATTCTCTGCCACAGGCATCAACTCAAATGTCTGGTGCTCTGATCTTTCCTTCAGAGATGTCCTTATCCCTAGGTGAACTCCAGGCCTTCCAGAGGCTTTTCCAGAGCTCTCCACTCCCACCTGAACAGAGGTGAGGGTGAGACAAGTCATCCTTCTGACTTGCCAACCTCTACTCCCCGCCACCCCCAGAACAGAGAGGGGCTGGTAGGTGTCTGGATAAAGCCTTAACATGGCACCCTCACCTCCTGGCCAAGAGCCCCGTACAGCCACAGGAATCCACTACATCACTTGCTCCTGAACACCAAAGCAAACTTACCTTTTCCCCGCCCTAAGGCCTGTTCCCATGTGCCACCCTGAACTTTCTGGAGAGCCTTTTCTTCAACGTCTTCCCCAGAGCTGCGTTTTCCTTCCTAATATATTCCCACAGTTCAGAGGCTGGGCAAAATCTTTCCTTTCAGGGTTTATCAGAGCCAGCAACTCCGGTTCTGAGAATCCTTCCTGAAATCCCAGTATTGAGGGGAGTCATATATTGGAACAGGCTTAGAAAGGACAAATAGCCCCACTACAGTTTTCAAATACATCTCTTCACAGCTTCTTCATTTGGACAAGTTAAAACATTTTTGTATGTTATAATTTGATTCCTCCTGATCTGTAGTCATCTGTAATTCCTCTTTCCTGAATTTCTTCTCTGCTAATTTTTCTCAAAATGTTCAAAATGGAAAAGAACATTCCAGATGCTGTCTGACTAAGTACCTATTTCATGATGATTGCATTTTAAGTAGCATCCAAGAGGCATCACCATTTCAGGATGTGTTTTTGAAACCTTTATGTTGCCATCTGAATATAGCAAAGGAGGCAGTTTTCAGAGGCAATCATATCTGCCACTAAATATCAACTGTGCAAAGATGGGAGTGGAGTAGTTTGAATTACCTGCTGAAATGAAGCACAGAAATATTTGAATTGGCTTTGAGAAGTGTTTGATTAGTCCAGGCTATAGAAACCTTTTCCTGGTTTTTTTGCTATCAAGTGTTGGAATTTGAATTGAAGTCACCACATGAGCTATACACAGCTTGATCTGAAAGTTGCAAGGGGAGTCAAATGGAATTAATAGAATCATAGAATACTTCGGGTTGGAAGGAACATTTAAAGGTCATCGAGTCCAACCCCCCTGCAATAAGCAGGGACATCTTCAACTAGATCAGGTTGCTCAGAGCCCAGTTCAACCTGGCCTTGAATGTTTCCAGGGATGGGGCATCTACCACCTCTCTGGGAAACCTGTGCCAGCGTTTCACCAATCTCATTGTAAAAAATTTCTTCCTTATATCTAGTCTGAATCTACTCTCTCTTAGTTTCAAACCATTACCCCTTGTCCTATCGCTACAGACCCTACTATAAAGTCTGTCCCCATCTTTCTTATAAGCTCCCTTTAAGTACTGAAAGGCTGAGACAAGGTGTCCCCAGAGCCCTCTCTTCTCCAGGCTGAACAACCCCAACTCTCTCGGTCTTTCTTCATAGGAGAGGTGTTCCATCCCTCCGATCATTTTTGTGGCCTTATCTGGACCTGCTCCAATAGGTCCATGTCTTTCCTGTCCTGAGGACTCCAGAGCTGGACGCAGTACTGCAGGTGTGGTCCCATGAGAGCGGAGTAGAGGGGGAGAATCGCCTCCCTCGACCTGCTGGCCATGCTGCTTTTGATGCAGCCCAGGATACGGTTGTCCTGGGCTGCGAGCATACATTGCTGGTTCATGTCCAGCTTTTCATCCACCGGTACCTCCAAGTCCTTCTCCGCAGGGCTGCTCTCAATCCCTTCATCCCCCAGCCTGTATTGATAGTAGCGGTTGCCCTGACCCAGGTACAGGACCTTGCACTTGGCCTTGTTGAACCTCATGAGGTTCACATGGGTCCACTTCTCAAGCTTGTCCAGGTCCCTCTGGATGGCATCCTGTTCCTCAGGCATGTCAACTGCACCACTCAGCTTGGTGTCATCTGCAAACTTGCTGAGGGTGCACTTGATCCCACTGTTCACTGTTATGAATTCTTCAAAAGAAAATGGCTTTGCAAAGTTTTAACATCAAGAATTGTGATAAGATAGAGGCAAAAGCATGTGAACATCTATATATCCATTTGAACTAAACTGATTATTTGGTTGACTATGCTTTTAAAACACATAGCTCTAATTTTGAATAAAGTTGATTGTACTAATAAGAGAAGAAAACTCTTTGTAATTAAGTTAACATATACACAGTTCCTGCTTCTGGCATACTTAAGCACATATTCTGAAGAAGTCGGTAAAGAACATATTTCCCTTAATGGTCTTTAGAAATTACAGCGTGGAAAATTTGCTTGCATTTGGCAATGGTATAAAAGACATAACAGACTTACTCCTATAAACCTCATGTGTGCCCAAAACGGCCACCTAAGTTTTCCAAATACACTAGCTATCCTAGTACCTCTGCATGCAGATCCTGCTTTACCCGCATCCTTACTTCTATAACCACGTAGATATTTACCCCCTAAAACCAACTTAAGGCAACACTTGAGATATGCTGCTTTCAGTGGTTCATATACTTGGTAGAATTCACTCATAATCCACCCAGTACTGGCTGTGATATGAGAGATGTCTCTGACCTGAAACTGACCCTTCTGGTGAGAGTTTAGTTCAAGTAACTAAATTACAAACTTTCAGCTTTTACAAAATTACGTTTTCTGTTAGAAAAAAACAACACTTCACTGAAACAAAATATTTATGTGGTCTTCTTTAAAGAGTTGGCCTAACCAACCTTGTAGTGACAATGTTTGGAAGAGCTGACAAATGTCATTACTTTAAGTCCCCTATGGTGTCACCGCTAATACAAGCATTTAAGATTTTTAAATGCATTTCCACGTGTCTTCCCATCCTCATTGAAGATCTACAACAGGCATATGCAGTAGAAGATAGATCTTTTTTCAATACCCATTCTTAATTGTTTCCCAAGTTTAGACACGCTATGCAAAGAAGTCCTGTAAATAAGGAGAAGCTCTGTGAGTCATTGCTGAAGTGGTTAGATACCTATCACTTTCTCTGCAAATATTACCGAGTCCTGAAAATTAAGTAAACCACATATCTAGAGACTGATACCTGAAATGGTCTCCATGATTAATATTTGCCAAAACACTGATATGATATTCAAATTACTAAATCTGGAAGGGTATTGTAGAAAAGTATTGCTACAAACTTTTCTGACACTATTTTCTGACGTGCTGTCAGTGTGAAAGATGGGGTTTTATGATAGATGGATTTTTAATCTAACCCAGAACAGCTGTAATTCAACAATATTGAAATTCTGCAGTCAAGTCATGGGATAGCCACATTGCCATATGACTTTAGTGTCCAATCGCACATCAGAATGACAGTGAAATTAACACTGTCCTATAGTTTGAATGCTAAATTTTCCATTTAATTGCTGATCCACTGCTAAGGGTGTCACCCTCAGCTATTCTTGAAAACTGGTTTCCTGGAAGAAACTGTGTTCTTAATGTTACTTTCATAGGTTAATAACACTTAAACAATTAACTGGTAAAAGCAGCAGTACTTCTCTAATTGATTGCAAACTGCTGTATTTGTTAGACAATTTATTCATGGTGAATTATTTGACCAAGGGAAAATTGCCTTTTTTATTCCTGTATTACACCAGATACCATGCCTACTAGTAAACGTCTCTCAAGTCTATGCTGACATTTGTCAGACAAGTTCCAGTCTGTAAATAATTAAAACCACTGGAAAAAAATCAAAACAAGGGTGTGAAACAGGCTTTCAGTAAATGCCATTAAGAAATACACTACAGAAAAGAAAGATTTTGGTTAAATTAAGTTTGCAAACTCTGTAGCCGAGCATAAAATTCTTGCCCCTCTCTCCTGGGAAACTTCTCTACATGCAGACAATTATACAAACAGGGGACACACATGATTTTCCACAATGTTTAGAGCTAACGGAGGCAATCAGGTAATCTACTCTGACTTCTGGTATATCATGGGACATCAAAATCCAGGCAGTTGCTCCAACCTGAATCCAGTTACTTGAGTTAGGGTTCTTCAGTCCCGTGGACAGCACACCTCTGAATGCCTCAGCCAGAGAACAGAATAGATGAAGGTACCAGTGCACTGAAGTGACAGGGACTGATTAGGCATTACATCAGTGATGCAGGAGAGGGCAAAAAACTAGAGTTAGCTACAACTAAATTAGTCAAAAAGAAAAAAGAAAAATTGACAGTTTAATACTGAACATATGAGTGAGACTCGATCTCTTGGAACCATAAAGAACAACCCGTACTTCTCTTCAAAATACTTACTCTCCATAATTTGTCACCAGCTTCAGTCAAAAAAAAAGATAGATTTTCCCAACTGACGCACAACCTCGCTATTGCAGTATGTTGATTAGGCAACTTCCCTTCCTCCTCAAGGCTAGGATAGGAACAACAACCCATGACAGGATTCGCAGCTCTGTCTTCATGTCTGCAAGGCATGACCTTGCACCAGTTTAGTTTGTTTCTCTACCTTCGTCTTTTCTACTTTGCCTCTAAATAGGACATAGACGTCTCTAAAAATACGTTTCTGGAGAAACGCTAAGTATTGACGAGGCTTGCCATCTGCCTTATAAGCCGGGCCAGTATTTCATTACTTTTGTTCTAGGAAATACATGTTAGCTCTGGGTTGAATTTGGCTGACATCAGCTTTTCACTAGCAGTTCTAACCATTCTCTTCCGCAAGGCTGAGAACAATGCTATTGAGTATTGTTCCCATGAGCAGGTCACTTTGCAAAAATAATCAAGTTATCTCTCAGTCTGCTACTCAGGAGGCTGAATTTAAGGTCAAATAGCCTCAGAATTTGAGATATTAATTATTTAGGTGGCTTTTCTCTACACATTGCATGTTGAGCTAACAGATTATCTGGAAGAACGTAAAAAATGGAAAGGAGGTACTCTTGCCCATTATAGGCTATAATTAAACCACGACATATATACGTAGTATATTTCATTTCATACATCTAAACAAATTTATTTGTTTCAAATATGTATGACTAAATAATGGCACCACAGCAGTCAAATGTAAGCAAGAGTCATCGGTACTTAAAAGTGAAAACTACATTAAACAACAGTTATAACAAATGTCAGCAGGTAATTCAAGTAGTACTAAGAGATCTAGACAAGAAAATTCTGAGTATTGAATTAACCCTAGCTGTAGTTTCAAGTCATTTGCGTGCTCTGAAAAAAGTAATTTTTCAGTAGTGAAGACTTTAGGATAAAGATCAGTTTCCCATCACTAAACACAAGTGAATTATAGAGCGATGGGATTTTTATCTAGTGATCAAATAATTGTTTTATTGCTTTACTACTGTGAAGACAATTTGTCACTCATTAGACATCTCATATTGCTGTGAGTAACTTACCACAATGTTAATCAGATTTGCTTCTCATTTCAGTGATGTCATGGTAAGTAACGCACATAACAATAAACCTGAAACAACATAAATAAAATAGCAAAATAAGGTTAGAAGAATAGTAGCTATGTAATCTTCCTAAGCACTCTTCCTTGCCACTATTCCAGGCAGAGTTAAAAGCAGTCTATTTCTTGCCATCTCTTTCAGCTCCAGAAAACAAACTACTACTGCCCTGCTCAGCGAATTAACACAGATACCAGTAAAGCTACAAAACCAACTTATATTCAGTCTGGAGAAGAGGAGGCTGAGGGGAGACCTCATCGCTCTCTACAACTACCTGAAAGGGGGTTGTGGTGAGGTGGGTGTTGGTCTCTTCTCCCAAGTGACAAGTGATAGAATGAGAGGAAATGGCCTCAAGTTGCGCCAGGGGAGGTTCAGGCTGGATATTAGGAAAAATATCTTTCCTGAGAGAGTGGTGAAGCATTGGAAGAGGCTGCCCATGGAGGTGGTGGAGTCACCATCCCTGGAGGGGTTCAAGGAATGTGTGGACGTGGCACTGTGGGACATGGTTTAGTCGGCATGGGGGTGTTGGGTTGATGATTGGACTTGATGATCTTACAGGTCTTTTCCAACCTTAGTGATTCTGTGATACTCTTGAAACAAGCCTTCAGAAATAATGCAATGGCTTTAAGACCTAGGAAAAAGTGCCTGAAGGGATCTTTTCTCACCAGTTTGAAAAGCTTCTTGTTCTCTGAAGAACAATTCTGGGGCATTTCACAAGTAGATTTCTTGCACAAATGTCCCTTCAGTGGTATCATTTCCGGTAGAAGTTACCTTCATTCGTTATACAAAATCTTTCCAAGACACACAGCCCATCAATGCGTACATTAATAGAGACCAGCAGTTTGCTTTTAACCTCCTGTTTAATTTTCCTGCTAACAGAAGAACAGAAGCATTTTTTACCTTCCAGATTCCAGAAGCTATTACTACTCAGTGGTGACTTAGAGCATGATGATGTTGCCCATTAGAGATACTCTGGATGTCACATGTAGTGCCCACTTGCATCAGCTCCTCATTTTAATGAATTTGAGGTGAGGTTAAGTGAAGCAAAGGGGTAAGCCACAAAGTGCACCTTATTTTATTATTATTTTAAAAAAGCGTGAAAGCTTATTACGTCCTTACATTACTCTTATTTGGACCCCACAAAGTCCAAATTTTTCTCTGAAACATTCTTTTCAATGAGTGTTGCACTAATTAGCAGCTTTTTGTTAAGCTGTTTTTTAGCATCTGGGAAACTAGTGGGAGACAGACCTCTTTGCAGGGAAGCTTTCTTTTCTTCTTAGAAGGACTTTGTTATTCACTGTAGCCTGATTTGAAATCTGCAATCCAACACCCAACTGAGTCATTTCAAAGGAGCAACTACTATTTCACTGTAATTGGCATGGCCAATAAAATAACAGTCATGACTTCAGCAGTTTAGGCTTGCATGACAAAATAGGAGTAAAGCACTATGAGTCTTTTCCTTGTTCATTTGAACAGGCTACATTCTTTATGCTGAGGGCAACAGATTGCATGGGATTGATATAGATCCTTCCATTTTCTTCCATGTGTCAGATGACAGCAGTGAAAAGGAAGATGTGAAGTCAGTCACGCTTCAGCTGCACACAACACGTCAGTTGCTATAGCTGCACCATAAGCTGGGAGCCCATGCAGTGCTAGTTTTAGACAGTACACAGATCCATCTCTTGTCTCGGGCAAGTTAAAAGCTTATAATGGTCATAGTGAGGGAGACTGAAAAAAATACATGCTGTAGATCCATCTCAGGCAGAATTACCAAAAAGCCAGTTCTAAAGACTGTTTAGGTGACATTGAGATGTTGAGACTGCTCAGGTCAAACTTAGGTCAAACTTGGAGCTCAGGTGGGATCTGGTCCCTCAAACTTGTACAGTGAGGACATCTTTTGCCACCTTGTAGTCATATGCAGCAGAAAGATTCATCTGTTAATGCCTCTGAGTGTAGTATGTCCCCCCTTCCCACCAAAAAAAAGAAATAAATGCCAGTTCTAGGAATTCAGTAGTAAAGGGCAACAGAAATCAAGCAGGAGTTGATGGTTAACCTGGAAGCTATGAGACCTGGAACTTCAGACTAACCATGGGGCTGTAGAAATGATCCAATTGGTAAGAGACACCTATCCTAAAAAGCTGAAAGAAAGTTTTTGCTGGAAAACTGAGAATTGTGGCTGTAGAGCTTAAGCTCTGCAAAGGAAATTATTCAGACAATACTTCTTCAGCATGATTGATTTCTGCAGGCAAAGCACAGTGGCGAATACAGGAACAGTTCTTTTAGTGAATCACACTGGTTGTTCAAACATGGGAAAGCAACCGATGGCAGTAAAGGCTCTGGGACACAAAAAAACACTACAACTGAGGGCAAAAATAAATCTACTGGTGTATCTGGATCATAAACAAGAATCAGCACCCAAAGGCAGATGGTAAATTAATGCTCTTTACTCAGAGTGTTTGGAAGGAAAGAAATTCCTCCAGCCACACTTGTGTGCAACAGAATCATTTGTTATTTTAAAGACCATCCAAAGCTGAATTGGTCTGGAGCGGTGACTTCAGTGTCCTTATGAGGA
Source organism: Gavia stellata (assembly GCF_030936135.1). NCBI lineage: Eukaryota > Metazoa > Chordata > Aves > Gaviiformes > Gaviidae > Gavia > Gavia stellata. Next base: position 48,657,995 of record NC_082600.1, on the reverse strand, counting down.
ACCACTGGACTCAGAGAGGCTTTGTAGACAAAAAAGATCTCTAAGACTTCATGTAATACAACAAAAATTTCTTCATGGGCTTGGGAAAGAAGCTTTATGCGGTACAGCCTAGATCATGATTGTGAGAAACAGCTGCAGGTCCCACCAACAATTCACAGCAACCTCACCATACCTGGAGAAACGCTTCTTGAGCAAAGAGCTCTGTTGGCACAGATGTGGGGAGGTAAGTTATTACTTTACATCAGAAAACTCTTGGACAGTACATGTAAGCACCCGGGAAGTGTACTTACACTGAGTACCTGGAGAAGGGAACATACCATGTATTTCAGAGACCTCTTAAATGTAGCAGGGCTCCAAGGAAGAAGGCATAGACAAAGGCACATCTTCTGTCCCTGCATATCTCTTCTGGGAGGTATGCAATCTACTCACCTACTGCTCTGGGCTAGGAGCAGTTTGGCATGGAGCAGAGTCAGATAATGCCTGTCTGTGCCTCATGTCAGCTCAAGTATCCTGCAAGATTTGCTGGGGTAATAGCAAATTAAAGCAGAGTCCTGAGCAAAGAATAAGCTGGCACTCTGTTTATGTCAAGTTGTTCCCTTTTTATTTTACAAGAAACAATCCTCAAAGAAAAAAGCTATGATGATTTTCTTTTTGGGTGGTAATATTCTCCATAGGTCCTTTTCCATTTGTTTTAAACTACAGTTTCTTCTTCACTAGCATTTGAAGCATTCAGTGTTCCCAAAGAAAGTATTCCTAATTATGTATACTGGAAAAAGTGTGTACACCTAAAACTTAATCCATGTAGACTTTGGAGAGTTTTGCTGTATTAATCAAATCGAGCTTTATATATATATATACATAGTCAGAACAGTTGTAAACACTAATGATTTCTGAGAAGGACATGCAACAACAAAAAATCAAACAAGGTGAATCAGATGACAGCCCAACAATATATCAAGAAATATTTACAAACATTACTTCCAGTGTCAGCAAAAACTTACTGGCAGCTTGACTGGCACAAAACCATTTTATATGCAAACAAGCAAGATTAGAAGAGAATCTAAATGACCTTTGTCACATTCATCACTGAATTTCAGAGAACTCGTAATCAAACATCATGTCGAATAATCCTTAGAGATAGGGCTGAGGAGCAGTGGGTATACTTTAGATGCATTGCGTAGCTCGGTGAGGGAGTGGCAGCTGCAACCTTTAAAAAAATAGTATAAACCTTTCGCTACCGCAGTATATTACAGAGACAGGTTCTTTCTAGCGTACTCAAATCACTGTTTGTTTCATTACTTTTGATCCTGAGGTAACCTGTTGAGAAGTAATCAGTGTCATTGACCGCTGTTTGATTAACTCTATTCTTCAGTGGTCTCTGAGGTTAATACTAGTTTTATTACCCTTTTACTGGAGAACTTTGTTGAATGTCATGGTGCAGCACTAAAAGCCACTGACTGAAAGAAACAACACCTGCAATAGTCTATACGGAAACAGAACTCCAGAGGATTTGCAGAAACCTCCTTACATTTCTTCAAATTAGTCAGGAAAAAAGCAATTTTAGAACATCCTATCACCCTATGGAGGGAGTTTTGCTGGAGTCAAACAGAAGGAGCTATCAGTATCTGCTCAGGAGTTATTAACATAAAAACATACGCTAGTGTTTAATATGCTGCAGTCTTCCTACTTCTGTTTATTTCTACTGCAAATTGATAAAATTCTTTCCTGGCACATTAAAACTTACTATGCTTCAATACTGGCAGAGGCCAAAGGGGAACACTGGTATGCTTCTGTGTCATCACTTGTTTTTGAAGCAGTGAGCCTCCCAAGAAATTACAGAAATAATTCAGTGTCAGTGCCCTTCCAAAGCCATTTTGCAGCTCATCAGAAGACCTGAGTTCCTTCCTACCATTACAGCATGACATTATCCATAAACCATGTGCAAGCAACTTCTGAAATCTAGATTTTATAAGAAATCCACACAACTATAGGCTTTTGCCATTGACATAGCACACAAAACTGAAAGAATGCACACTGAATTGCTAAATACAAAGCATTCACATTAATATAATCGTGCATATTAAAATAGTAGTCTCAAGGGTTGTGGGTGTTGGTTTCTTCTCCCAAGTGACTAGCGACAGGACAAGAGGAGATGGCCTCAAGTTGTGCCAGGGGAGGTTCAGGCTGGATATTAGGAAAAATTTTTTTCCTGAGAGAGTGGTGAAACACTGGAAGAGGCTGCCCAGGGAGGTGGTGGAGTCACCATCACTGGAGGTGTTTAAGGAACGTGTGGACATGGCTTTGTGGGACATGGTTTAGTGGGCATGGTGGTGTTTGGTTGGTGGTTGGACTTGATGATCTTACAGGTCTTTTCCAACCTTAGCGATTCTATTATTCTGAAACTAAAGCAAGAGGGGAAAGAAAGGATATTGCAAGGATAGTTTAAGACAGAGGAAGTAACAGATTAAGGAATAGTATCAGAAGAAGGCTCTGTTACGTCAATGTTTTCCTCATTTGCTCTGTGAAATACATTTCTTCAGTCTAACAAAGTTGCACAGGAGTAAAGGGTGGTAATGCAGATTAGCACCTGAAAGTTTCTGACCATACAAGAACATACGTTATTTGCTCAATATGCTGTTCTAATATCAGCAAAATGAAGGAGAGGCAAAGGGAGAAAGAAAATCACCAGATAATCAGTTATGTCCTTCCTAGTTAAGGGTACAAAGTGGGACTCCATCTGGGTTGAGCAAGTAGCCAAAGCACCAACAATTTGCTTTTGCAAGTCTCTTGTGTCTGAAGTGCTGGGCAACAACACAACAGACAGGCAGCTCCATTTAGGCTGACAGAAGCTCATTGTGCTTTGCTAAATTACATTTCTTCTCTTAACGGCAGTGGAATTAGCCAGCAGCCTGTGCAGCTGACATAACTAGTACAGCAGGATCACCATTTTATGAGAGGAAAAAAATCTACTTGAAAGTGTATTAGCAGTGCTTAAGACTAGTGCCTGCACAGCTGCTCCTTATATTGACTTTTATATGTTTATGGGTGTTTACCAGCTGAGAAGAGCAGCTAATTTTGATTTTGGTGCTTTATTATGGATCCAGAAGCCTGAACTTCACTTCCAAAAAAAATTTTTTCTAACCCCTGTGTATACTACAATTACTTTAAAATGACAATGTACTGCTTAACAAAGTGATTTTATGACACAAAAAGCATACACAATTGTATGTTGCTCACATATGTATTGGCACATATATATAACATATAAGCAGTTCATACTGTACCACTAGCAATCCTGTTGCTTCAGGAACATTTATAATGCTTAGCAAAGAACAGAAAAGTAGCCTAAGTGGCAGAGAAAACACATTGTTTGAGGCAATCCTTATTTCTAAGAAAAGTTTTCACTAGCATTTTTGTTGAGAGAATTGTAAAACATTTCTTATCTTGTCTAACACTTATATACCATCACATATACATTTACATATTGCTGACTGTGAGTGAGTTCTAAGTAGAAAGGAAACCATCCTTTCCTACAAAGTCAGAGGAAGAGCAATAAGCAGAAGCAGCACTCTCAGCAAAAGGCATTAAGCCCTCTAAACTCAGAAGACTGATGTATTATGAATACTCCAGCCTATAATAAGGGCTCCCACAGAAAACACACCTGTGACACATGAAAAATAAGGATAAGAACAGCCTTCAGACCTTCACTCTCCAATAGTGCAGTTGGCCAAGCATACAGAGGTTTAATGAACAAAAAATTTCTCTACAACCTCCTTTCAACTTCCTCCCCAAGAAAGGAAAAAGAATAATAACAATAAAAAATCTTAACTGCCTCCAGCTTTTATAGTTCTCACAGTAATCCCCACCTGATGCATCAAGCCGGCTTGATGTGTCAGGGCGCTGAGGGCACTGATTGCCTTGATGGCCCTGAGCAGCCCCACCTGGTTTCACGCACCTCCACCTCCCCGCCCATGGCCCTGAGGTGCTATTTAAGCTCATCCCGGGGCCTCCAGTTTGAGGCTGGTGTGGGGTTTTGGTTTGGTTTTGCTTCACTGCTATGGGATGGCACTGCCTTCAAGGTAATGGATTAGTTTTATTATTTTTTTAGGAAACCTCCACATCTAAGAAAACTTGACTTAACTGAAGCTTTTGAAATTAGTTGAGAGGGGAGGGTGTATGCTACTGCAAAATGAAGGAAAATACCCTGTTGTTCTCTATTTGTGAAGCTCAGTTATATTTGAATTTGCTGTTATGTGTTTAAGTCAGAACAGGTATTTTTCACTGCTTGACTCTAAGATTTTCAGAGTCTAGTCTTCCTGCCTTCTCTCTGAGAGGGAGATGAATGGGTTCCTGTAAAGAGAACTATCAAGTACTTGAGTGATCTTTGAAAGTTACTTATTCTCCAGCACCCCTTGGTCACACCACTCTGCTATGGCAACTGTAGGCTGATACTGGTGTAATGAGGAGGACTGTACTTGACTAGAATGGTGTTGTACCCAGTAGCCCCAATTTCAGCTCCTATCTTAGAAAAATTTATGTTTAGAACTGGAATATGTCAATAGAGGTTGTTTTTTGCTTTTTGTCTTGAATTTAATGGGTTAAAGGTTGGACTAAGGTGTCTCTCTCTGTGAAGTACTGGGAACAGGGCAAAGTTTCAAGAAGAGTCAGAAAATGTTGTGTGGTCAACAACTGAGTATTTCTGGTGTCCTCTCCCAGAAGTACTTTGAGTGTGAGCTGGGGCTTGGATGAAGGCTAACTTGCTGTACCAGCATTTCCCAGTTCTTTGCAGATAGACCCATGTTTGCTTGCCTTTGGACCTGGGCTGGTAGCTTGGGCAGATTGCCAAATTAACATGGCTACACGACCTTATGGTCAGCATGATCTTATTGATCAGAAGATGCTGGTTAAAGTGAGGGCAGAATGGGTTTTAGTGTCTCTGACAAAAGCAGCGGCACTACTGATTCAACAGAGAATGGGATTCATGATGTGGAAAGGGTTTGAAGAGATATAACAAAACTTGTGGCATGTGTTTTGGCTAGCAGGATTATAATTGTAATGTGCTTTTAAGAGGTGATAGCACTGTGGTTTCTATTTCACTTACTATTTTAGAAAATGGGTGCATTCTGTTCTCCTGTAATTATTACTGGCTTTTAGAAAAGTTAATCCTGAATTAACTGAGTAAGCACAGCTGGGAGAGCTGCCCCCCCACACCTTGGCAGCCTGGGTAGATCAGATCTAGAGTAGTCTAGATCTTTAGTCTGCAAAAGAGGAGGCTGAGGGGAGACCTCATCACTCTCTACAAGTACCTGAAAGGGGGTTGCAGAGAGGTGGGTGTTGGTCTCTTCTCCCAAGTGACGAGTGACAGGACAAGAGGAACACCCTGGAGGTGTTCAAGGAACGTGTGGACATGGCACTGCAGGACATGGTTTAATGGGCATGGTGGTGTTGGGTTGATGGTTGGACTTGGTGATCTTGCAGGTCTTTTCCAACCTTAGTGATTCTATGATAAATAAGCATGTCAGAGTATTAAACTGGTGTTTATATTGGCATATAAAGTAGAAAGGCCAGTGGTGCATTAGCTAGCCATATATAATATATATATAATAGATAATACCCAATTATCATCAATGGGGAGCCAGGGTCTCATCCTGATTTTTCTCACAGGAGTTGTGGCAACAAATGCTAGCACCTGGGGCAATGGAAAAAAATGTCCTCCTAAAGAGAGCCACCTTTGGCTCTGCTGACAGATAGTGAGACCTTGAATGTGAGAGAGGATCCTCCAACATGGTTTGCTATGCACAAAACTAGGTAGTGGGAGATGTGAGGTGAGGCAGCTGTATTAACTGTTAGCACAGGCTGAGAATAGCAAAGATTGTGGGAAAATAATTCTGAATATATTACAGGAGCACTGAAGATTACAGGGGGTTGAATCAATGGATGCCTATGCTGGACTACAGAGGAGTCTAGGTAGCTCTGTCTTGTCTTTGGTGTCCAGGAATTGAAATGGGGGGGGGGGAAATGCCATATTAATATATGTGGGATTAGGTGGTAGGCGGTGCTTTTTTTACTGAGAATTATTTCCTAGCATTTATGGCTACCCAGTGCATCAATGGCTTTTCTTTTATATGCCAGCATAAATGCCAATTGAATATATTGACATGCTTATTTTCTCTAGGCAAAGCTCAAATGTGGTATAAAGGAATGCTCCTTGACCAACTTTACCTGAATGGAACCCTTTTAACAATCCAGCTCAGATATCTTATAAGTCAATAGCTAGTATTTTCCTCCTTTGGCTCAACTTTTAAATTGGCTCAAGCCTTGTGCTTTCTTTTGGCCCTGTGGTCTGTAGGGTGCAATCACGGATGAGAATTTATCAGAGAGGGGGATGTAAGTCCAGAGATGTTTCCAGACTGCCACTTAACTTCATGCCTGTGTCCTTCAGGAGCTCCCACAGCTCTAAATCTGTTTGCATTCCTGTCCCTTACTGGCTGTCACTTTCCTGACAATTCAACCATTTTATGAGTTTCTTCCAGAGGCAGAAAGCCTTTTGTCCACAAGGTGTTTTACACCTGAAGCTCCTCATATAATATATCAAATGTCAAGAAGAATATTAGTTGCACTCAGGTGCTGGACCTTAAAAGTGTTTCAGCTGCAGTCTTGATAAGTTGAAAGTTTATTAAAGCAAGTTTGTATATCACAAAAAGTTAATTTAAGCTATGCTCTGCCTAATACCTTCCTCCAGTGATGCCTCTCAAATGCCTGGTGAATGCTGTCTTCTTGTTTACTGCCTCTCTCAGAAAAAGGAGAGCTGTTAACCTGGATTAGCAGCTGAAACTCTGGGCTAGCACAGCTGAGAAGAATTCTAATGAAAGATTTAATAGTCTGCCCATGCTGTCTGGGGTACCCTTGTTTCACCACTTTGGAGGTGAATATGCTTCAGTGCAGTCATTTGTACAAGTTGAGATTATCCCTTTGCCCTGTGGCTAGCAAGGGGAAATAAGGGGAGATCCCGGAGTCGGAGACGTGCAGCCTTGCTAGAGGGTTAAGCTTTGACTCTGGATCTGAGTGAGATGGCAACCTGATGAGAACATAGGCCTAAAGTATATTATTTTGAAGTGGAAGTGTAGGGAGATTTATAATCTAACCCCTAGCTTCTTGGAGGAGTGGAGGGATGTGTAAATGTGAAATATTACTCTAAAAGTGCTCCATAACAGTTCTGTGTGTGCAAAATAAACAAGCTAAACTTAATTTACGTTGGTTATTGTGCCTGTGTTAGGTAAGCAGTAATTCCCTAAATAAAAGCTTATTTGTAGCAGAAAATGTAGGTGAGAAACTTGGCCAGATATCTCTCATGTCATTACACCTTTAAAATGCTTCTAAACAAGGATAAAACAATAGCACATTTTAAAAATAGGCTTAAAATTTTGTGTATTCCCATATTAATAGTATCCAGATGTTTACTCAAAATCTTGGAAAAAGTGTATTTAAAGAAAAAATAGGCTGTCAGGAAGGGTATTATTCCTTATTCATAATTCTACAATTTGAGAAGTTTAAATAATTTATTTGAAACATGAGCAACACTAGTTAATAATTATGCAGGTACACAGTAAGATTAATTTTTGCAAGATAATACAAAGTGCTCACACAAAACATTCCATCAGATAAAATGCAGTGACACAGTATTTTGTAAATATTTGGGAAGACATATTCATAAAATAAATATTTGAGTAAATTATTTGTAAACAGAAAAAAATTACAAGTATTACTTAGCAGCGCCTGCTTCTGAGCTGAGTAAATTAGGACTCAACTGAACTTTTCAGAAGGGCAATACTTTTGTCAAAATGTATGCTTCCTACCACTATACTATTATTTTACTTCAGTTCCCTCTTTTAGCTGAGAATGCCTAGTTCTTGTATGTATTAGTTTATAAAACACTTTAATACCATTCAAGATGAAAAACTGTACATAACTACAAAGTATTATTTATTACTGTAAGTTCACCTTTTGGCTTCTGTGCTATAACATCTCACAGGCTGCGATTTTTAACCAATCGACTCTGAATTAGGGCTGTTGAGTATTGTATTAGACTTTCAATTTAGAAACTATGCGGGTAGACAGAGGAGGCAACTATGCCCATGCACTTTTGTGTTAATGCCATACCCTGAACCACATAGTTTTTAGTACTATAAAAGTAACCAAGTATTTTTGGCATAGCAAGAAACATACAACTGACCGATAGCCTGCTTGGCAGAGGAATGTTCACTTTCAGCTACATGGAGGTTATGATGTGAAAACGTATTCCTTTTTGTATATTTAGCAGAAATGTGTGTTTATGATCTGTGTGTGCAAGGGAGGAGACGCATGAAACAGAAGCAGATGCCCCAGGATGATCTAGTAGTGATGTGCATTCCAGAGCTTGGATTGCTTCCTGGCTGTTACGGTATTCAGCTGGAAGGGGACCTGAAATCAAAGGTGAAATGAAATCTGACTGTGTTGCTAGCATGCAGGATAATGCAGGCTCTTGTCAATTTATATAATGCTGAGCCCATTTCATCTGGTCCTTGAACAGGTGTTTTGCAACTGCAATTCATGTGACATTACCTGCTTTCACTCCAGACTGTATCCAAACCAGCAAATGAACATCAGTCGTATCCATTTTGTGCGCACACACGGTGTCAAGTAGGTGCGAGTAACTGCTCTGTTATTCTGTCCTGAATTTCAACTGCAGCAGTTTTGAGAGCAAAACTCAGGACAGCAAAGTGTGCTAACTGCTAGGCTGTGGAACCTGTTGCTTGTTCCTAATTTCTTTTGTTCTTTGTCAAACAACTGCAGAACTCCAGGACAGATGGAAAGTGTCTCTTGCCTTTCATCCCTGCATCTTCCTTTCTTCCATCTATCCCTGCGACTGTAGGGAATAGTAACTGGAACATTAAGACTGTTGTAAAAGGGGACAACCGGGACTGACTGGGGGTGGAAGTGTTGGCGCAAATGGCAGAGGAAGGGCTGTAGCAGCTCTGTGCACTGATGACTCTGGTCATCATCTTAGGACACCCATTGCAGGAGACAGGACAATGGGTAAATCCTAGTGACTCGCCCAGGTGTGACACAACGACAGACTAAAATCCCCACTGTGAACTCCCCAGTGGTGCAAATCACATCCAAATCCAGCAGGTTATTACCATCTGAAAGAACCCCTAAGGAGGACTGGATGGCTGGTGTTCCCTGTCACCTGGGCCATCAGCAGAGAACCTGGTCACATCTCCCAGCGGCATGGCTCTCGGCTGGATGCCAGCCCTCATCTGAAATACATGTTTTGTACTTCTTGTGCGTATGCAGACACGATAGTAAGCATGTGAATGAAACTGGTTTGGTTTTACAACTAAATCTCCTTCTCTTCTCATAGCTTTGCTATGGCGTAGCAATGTGTTTTCCTATATAACCATACACAAACAAAGAATAGACTGGTTTTCAGGTAACTAGGCATGGAAGTGAGAAGAATGTGTAAATTCCAGTATGTTGAGAGAAAAAATTAAACCTGCTTTCCTACTTCCTTACAGTGGTCTAACAACATTTATTTAAAAAGAGGATGGCTGAGCTACTACCTTTAAGACTGGGGCATGAATTTTCTTTCTAATTTCAATGGGTGGAGGAAGTGAATCCCAAGGGGGGGCGGGGGGGAAGCAATTTCTTCTATAGCTGAATAAAGCTAGGAATTTAGACTCGGCATTTCCCAATGAGCTGGCAGTAGGAGGCTAATGCGTACAGGACTGGTTTAAGGCATCTTGCTACTCCAGATGCCATGTGAAGGTGCCCAACTCTCTACACAGTGTAGAGAGGCTTAACAGAGACTTCTGATCTCCATTTTTGCTGCATCTTCCTTAAAATGAGGTACTGGGTTTTGAAGTTCTTGGATCTGGCTTTGAGTACTATTGAGCAGCCTATTTGTACTACTTCTGTGCAAAAATCTTCCAGGGGGATAGCTGGCTGGGCAGTTGCCAAGCCATTTAACCTAAATCTGTGCATTGCAGCTGCCTTCAACTTTAAATACATCACACTGATTTCGGATGATAGTTCATCTGTAACTATTTGGTAAGGATTCTCTGCAACAGCTTCTACATGTTGGGGATTCAACAGAAATGAATTATGACCCCCCAGAGATATCAATCCTGCTAAAATGAATCAACACATTAATAAATGGCAGGAACCTGAGAAAATAGTCTCCTAGAAAGGACCAAATAAGGATAAAACTTTGGAGGTTTTCTCCTTGAATAATGATTTAACAGCAGAAGAGAATAACCTATATGGGCTTAATTATTTCCATTCCCTGTCTTTATCTGTTGCTGGAAAAATTTAATTAAATCAGAATAAGACTTCCTTCTGATATGATAACTACATAACAGCTTACAAGGTTACTTTTAATAGCTTGAAGATAGATGACATAACAGAGGCAAAGCTTATTCAGCTGTCCCTAGCAGTCTCCTAATGATGCCTGCTAACACTACTGTAGCTGGGATTCTTTGCCTTGTAGAAAGCACGTGTATTTTTCCCGTTAGAGCAATAACTGTATATGTCATGGGCAAATAGAGTTAAGCAGCATTTATAAAATTAGGATCCAATCACTCAGTTTGCAACAAAAGAGGAAGACAGATGCATTTGGGGGTTTGGGAATCCCTTTTTCCATGTTACCGTGCTTGATAATGTCCAAATAAAAATAATTTGGAAAAACTCAAATTCATAATGAAAAATTAAAACAAATGTCTTTGGTGTTTGATAAACTGTACTGCTGTAAACTGATGTAATTAGAAGATTAGAAACCAGATTTATGATAAAAGTTGGAAGGCAAATTAGAGAATCAATTTTCTGTCTTTAAAAATTCACTCTCCCCTTCTTCCAAGGAAAGAGACTGGCAATAGTTCAAAGACATTTTTTGTATTCATTCACATTAACATAGTAAAAAATCATTCACTTTCTTTTACATTACTGTTATTTATATTTACCTTTAAATTGCCCTGCCTGTCATAATACTTGAGCATTTAATAAATCCTACCAAATTATTTTGCTGATAGCAAAGTTTTTGAAAAACACACTGTTTAGCAGTGGAACAGGATAGTAGAGGAAAACTAATTAAACTTAGTCATCATATATTCATACCCAAGGATCATACCTATGGCACGTATCCAGGTATCTATTGGAAAACAGCAAGCAGGCAAACCCCTAAAGATCCATTCAAAACCAACATGCAAATCAGAAAAGCACCACTGAACTGATGCATTAAAAACTATTTGTTGGACTCTTATGAAGCAGATTTCAAGTAGGGATGATCACGTGGGAGTTCATCATCTTTTTGGTAGCTACCATCTTTGTTACAAATCTGCAGAATATCTAAGGCCAAGACTGTGAGTTTCTTTACTCGTACCTTTTTATGGGAAGTAATTTTACTACTCCTGTGAGTTTCAAGCTGCTATAAATAATGTTTTTTTAAGCATGCTTTTAATTAGCTAGGAATAAGGGCAATTGGAAGCAGGGAGTGCTAGCTTAAATTTATCACCGAGTCTGCTGCTAAAGAGAATTTTTCCCCAAAATGTTAAAAGCCCTGCTTTTTTGCTTATTCTGTGCTTGAGGTCCTAGTCCTGCCATAATTTTATGTGAATGGCTTTGGACCCAGGCCACTTTGACCTTTGTTTTCATGAGTTAATGTAAATAGGGATAACTATAGGTACTATTGTATAGGTGTTAAACAACGTATTCAGTAATTATCATGAGAAACTCAGATGCTAGGGGTGCTGTGGACAACATAAAAACAAAGAAAGGCCACTTGTCTTGCAGGTGTCAGAAGGCTGAAGAGCTTTGCTAAGTTGTGTAAAGTACCCCAATATTCCTCAGTAAAGAGCATTTATTCCGTAAAAGCAAATTTTTAAAAGCTTTGAGTGGCATAACAAACTGAGCAGAAGCAGCTCTGAAGAAGTTCCTTGCATTGTTTTGTTTACATAAGCTCTCAGATATAGTTTTCTTTTTAACTTGGTGTCTAAGTAGCATGACTGCTGTTTCATGCATTACGACAGCATATTAAATACCATTTAGACTTATTCTTTGCAACTTAAGGAGTCATGGCTAGAATAACTGACATAAGAATCGTTGTCCTGATGCACCAACACTCCTCACTAGCTGTGTCTCCCCATGCTCCACTCTATCTTGGGTTACTGAAATTCTACTAAGTAGACTCAATGCTCATTTGCCAAGAAAATGGAATTATGATTGCTCATTGCACGTAGCCTCCATGTTTAACACAACCCTGTGTTTCTGAGTCACTGATACTCACTAGACCATAAGCAAGGGTGTGAAACTGGCTTTCTGCAAATGATGAAATGTCTTTAAGACTGAGAGTCCTTCTTTGAACTTCAGTGAAGTGATTCATATGTTTATGCTTCTCTGAGTGCTAATGTTAAAGTATAATTGTTGGTAAAAGTGTTTCAAATGAGATACAGTCACAGTTTTTTTTCAGTACAATATGCAAGTTTCCTCTGTGCAGAGAACCTCTGTAAGGTCTGAGCACTGACTGAAGTCTCATTAAAGCACTTTCAAAATGAGTTTTAAAGCAGGACATGATCGGCTTTGGGTGGGGCTCTCTACATTGAGGAAAATCATGGAGACTTATTTCAGCATTTCCCTTGCACGGCTCCGGTCTACAATGAAAGGTCTAGCTTCATAAATGAAAGGACAAGCAATTCTCAGCTCCCTGCTGAAAGTACTAGTAAACAACCGCTGTGGCCACTTCTGATTCTGCATATGTGCATTCACAACTTGTCTTCCAAGACAAATCCATTTTTATCTATCTTCCCCCACCCCACTCCCTACCCAATTAACATATCACTAGGTTGCATGTCTTGTCAGCCTGCATCAGTCACATTGCATTATGTGGGTAGTCCAATGCTGCTGATATGACCTGACATAATTTACCAAGTGATGTCTCAGCAGAAAAGGTAAAGATTAAAAAAAGCATAATTGTTTTCATTAATAGATTTTTCAATAACTTTTGGGAAAGCATTATGGAACAAACCCAGGGGAACTTGTTTCTTAAGCATTAGCAAAGGAAACAAGCACCCAGGAAGTTGTCTTTTCAAGACATTAGCTATACTTTGACCATCTTCCTCTTTCCAAAAGGCATGAATTTTCAAATTGACTGTATAAATAATGAGAATGCATTGACTTTTTTCATTACCAAGAAAATGCATGTAGAAAGCATATGGATGCATCTCTTACTGAATTTAGATTATGCATATATGCTTCTGTAAAGAATTATAAACCCCCCTTCAGTATGCCATTTTTGATTTTTACCTATTTAATTTTTTGTTGTTTTTTCAATAACTTTGTAGTAAAATTATGTACTATAGTTAAGGTTTCCTCCATTTACATCTGAGAAGGTTTTAAACCAAGCCAACTTTATTGACATCCTAAAGCACAGTCACAGAATTGAAGATTGCTCAAGAGGAGTAAATTACCCACACTAATGTCTAGCTATTATACTAGTTATAGAAGCTTGAGATCCTAAGCTCTTTATGAAAGATGTGAGTATTCTTATTCCCAGTAACTTGATGTTAGATCCTTATCCCAGTAGGCAAACAGGGACAGTATATTTAGCATTATTGGAAGTCCCAGGATGCTGTGACTTTTCTGATGTAAATGTGTATGATATGCTGTAGTAGAGCTCAGGTCTGAGTTTGAGGTGGTATATGCTCCGTGATGCAGACAAGATGATGATGGCTGGATGCCTCTGTTTCTGGTATGCCCTCCTTTCCCCACCATTTCTCCCTGGCAGCTGATATCCACCTATTACTTCTCAATAGCTCAGCTTACTTTTACTTACACCAGACAGGGGGGACAGGGAACAGATCCCTGATTTGGTGTGTAAGCAGAAAATAAGGAAATGTAGGCAAACACCTAAAAGGAAATTGGGCAGGACAGGACTACTTAATTAGCAATATATGCTACAGCAAGTAAGAAGATTTACTCCCAGCTCTATTGTATTAAACATTGGGAGATCAATGTCATGTACTGAAACTATATAGCACATGTGGAAATCATTCAAAGAAATTAATCCTTAGTCTTTTCCTTGAGCTTCAATAGTTATTGCTTCTAACCCTACTCTTTTTACAACATAAGCTACAATAAAAGCAAATGTTACTGCTGTTATAGAAAACGTCAGGAACTTTTCAATGATTAAGCATGCTTGGAACGCTCATTCAAAAGTAATGCTAAGAGGAAACTAAAAATAAAACAAAGATAGAAGTAAGGAAGAACTTAAATCAGCTAACCCTGAAGTGTCAGGTTCTGTTTCTTTTCGTGCTTTGATGGCAGGTAGAATAAATGAACTACCAGGCTTGGCACTGATCCTGTATCGCTGCTCCAACAATCCGGGGGACACAAGTGTCCTGGGATGCGTTAACAGGACACATCCCAGGAGGAGTGGTAATGGGATTGTCTCACCCTCTTGTCTCTGCACCATTCTTTGTAATGGTCAGCCTTTAGTTTTCCTATTATGTGTTCCCATTCGTAGAATTGTTCCAAATCCTTCCTAATGTGCTTTTAACAACTACTGGCTTACGGTGCCTGCTCTGCTCTTCAAGTTCTTCCAAACCCCAGTGCAATGAATCCTAAATCAAATTCTAGAAAACAACCTTTTACCTTTTTGTCAGACCAAGGACATGTGCCTGTCCTTACAAGAAACAAACTGTAACAGTCATTTTTGTTATACTATAGACTTATGTGGTTGTTACTTAAGGGTTTACCCTTTCAGTTTGAGCAGGGAACTTGCAGATTAAGGGAGATGAAATTAGCAATAATGTAGTTTTTAATTAGGTAAAGTAAGTTTATCATGTGAACTGTGGGTAATGCTAGTAAATGACAAGGTAGTGAAAAGAAAGACAAGATAATCTAAATACTGCAATGTGTTTGAAGGTTGGACTTGATGATCTTGCAGGTCTTTTACAACCTTAATGATTCTGTGATTTGATACAGAGTAAATAATAAAAGTCCAGGGAAATCAAGCAAAGGGTGCCAGAGTTGTGTAATTCAGGTCACTTGAAAATCTTTCATTTAATCTTTCACATGCACGGGGAAAAGGAACTTTTTTCAGATTTTTTCTCTCAGGATATCAAGTTATCAAGTCTCTCTTCAGAGATGAGAAATACTAGTAGTATTGACCTGGGGGTCAGGGTCAGTGCTGGGATTTCAGGAAAGGTGACCGGTAGGAAGATTTGCCAAGGAGTTTACATGCAGGCAATTTTTGCCACATTAACTCTGCTGTTGGGAGTTTTGTGTGTGTGGATTGGAAAGTGTATTTATAAACATATGTGCATTGACTATTCTGGTTACAAGAAGTTTGGTGAAGGCTTGACTTTGTATCCTATTCAATGCTAAGCACATTGTTAGCAGTTCAATAACTAAACCATGATCGTACTTCCCCAGCCTGTTTCACTTCTCACGATGAAGTGATGTTCGTGACGCTCGCTGTGCCTTTTTTATAGTTGAAGGGCTAGAGAGAAGCACTACAATTAGAAACCACAATCAGGAGCTCAGGATGAATGAGAGGAGGACTCAAGTTTAACATTTTGCTTCAGCTTCCCTCTGAAAACGGTATTGCTAGAAAAGTGTGCATATTTATGGTTAGTTAAATCCTTCGATTAAAAAATACTTTTGTGTATGTATCTCGCAAATCTAAGGCAACCTTTTTTCATTCCTTGGTGTTTGGCAACTAAAAGGTAATCTTCAATTTGCGTAGCGGTTTAATGTCTCAGATTCCATTTAATCTGAGGCTTAAGTACCTCAGATTGCCTCGTAATGACTCGGTGGATCTTCTTTTTATTTCTTAGACTTTTATTTACCACTGGACAATCATCTAAAAGCAATGGTTGTGAGCATTAATGATTTGAGATTAATGCCCCGTGCAATTTGTGTTGAAGAATCTGTTCAAATGAGATGAACTCAAGAGAGGGTGGGGTAAGGACAGGTAGAAGATCAATGTAATTTTCCTTGCTTTTCTGAAAAGTTTGTGAACTGCTTATTGACCTCAAGCAGTTGAGTTCTGCGTAATGGCTCACAAGTCACGCTCTGCATTGTACTGGGGTGGTGGTGTCTCAGTAGGGCAAGTGTCCTTTATGGAATGGCCACAGCACTTCCAGCGCAACTTAACTGTGCTTCATTCTGTAAAAATAAAATGCATTAAAATATGTATTTATTTCTAAAACAACTGCAAAAATTCATGGAGTACTCATAGATTTGAATAATTATCATAATTGGCTTGCTGCATGAATTGAGACATGATATTAATAAAACACTAGCTATAGTCACACACATCTGGGAATTGAAACTGTTGAACTAATCTTCAGTAAGTTCTTAACCTTTTCTTTACGTTAACAGTTTACAGTTATTGCTTTCACTAGATGGCACTTTGTCCCTCTTCATCACAATGCTAGACTTGTTAAAACTCCTTAATTCAAACAAATGCCCACTCTGTCTCATCCCCCTCCTACAGACTTGTTTGGATCTTAGTATTTGTGTTTGCAGATGCTTAATGAAGTAGTAAAACCTGATTAATAAAGCTTTTTCAAATGAAGATGCATGGAGTGGGAAAGCTTTGCAGTGCAGCCCCCACACTCTGTAAACAATGGAGAACCCATTTAAAAAGGATTACATATGAAAAATAATTGTGGGAAAGGCTTTTTTCCTCCCTTCATCCCAAAGGATGAGAAAAGTGAGTGTCTTGTCACCAAAGGTATTTGCAGACTGATTTTTTTTAACAAGGATGGAAGCCAAATTTTAGAGTGCAGCTAACTGTTTAACACCCATGAAATTTCCCTATGTAAATTCAACTACAGATTGTATTCCTCATTTCAACTTGCAATTGAAAAAAAATTGCTGCTATGAGACAGTCAGTGTGTGTCTTACTCATTGGTTGGTAAGCACGTAATTAGTGTGTTAAAAAGTGCACCAGAAGTAGGAAGGATTCTGTGAGTCCATACCCTTTCCTTCTCTACCTAGTTTTACTGCCTTGCCTGTTCCACCACTTCTCCCTGTTTCCCCTTCACCTCCTTTGATAGTTGCCCACTGTGAATGTGTGATAAGGATCAGCATGAAACTTGTGAGTACAAGCTACATTTTTTTCTATTTGGATTTAATGCTTGTCAAGAAACCAAAAGCAATTAATTTAAAAATAAGATTAATGGATTTGAGTTAGACAATCCTAGAGGTAGAAAGAGTCAATCATAGGCATTCTTGTTCTTACTTACGTTCCAGGTATTGGCAGTTATGACTATTTGATCTGTCATTGTTTTACTTTTAGTTACGATGCTGTAAAACTCGCACAGAGCTTGCTTGAGTACTGGTATCACCAGGGAGACAGTTGTTAGCATTTGCAATAAAATTAAGCCACAACATCTATGTAGGGGAAAAAATCATTCATGTTTATAAAACAGCCGTTCCTCCACTTGAGGGCATTTTCCAAGAAGCTGAAGAATTTCCTACTATTTATGGCACACACTGCTTTCTCAGGAAAGAAATTCCTTGGGGTTTCTTGTAGATTGGCATGAAAGCACAAACATTTCATCCTATTTTACTTATTCATTTGGTAAGGCAGGTAAAAGTATAGGTAAAACATGTTCTAACACAATTATAAAGAAGTGTGTGTATATATATACACACTACAGAGCATTGCACACTATCACAGGTAAATATTTTGGCCCATACTCTTCAGTTGTATTCCTTTTCATGACAGTGATTTTAAAGATTTGTGTTCTGTCAGGAGCTTCTTTAGCTATAACAGCAAGGACCTGGAATTAGTATCTGTATTTACCATTTAAAAAACATTTTCTCTGCTCAAACAAACAATTATTGCAACATAATCACCATAAGAATATTTGTGTTCATGTGAAATAAAATATTATAATAATCAGTAGTCTATAATAATTAACGCTATATACTATAACATAAAACAAACCAATGTCTTTTCATTGCTTTTGTCACATGGATTTCCTACTACTTTCCATACAAAGAGTAGTAACTCCTTTTCAGAATATTATGCTGTTCTATAACTGCCATATGTGGAAATCTGTCAAGTTAAACCCTTTACAGTCAGCAACGACTAGAAAGCAGGAAGGTATAAATTTACATATATTAAATAAAATTAGTACAGTTGTCCAAAATCTTCCTGCATCAAACACTGCCAAGTTTTATATGCTAGGGTTGAAATTTTCTATGACAAAGATATATTTGTGTTGGAAAACAAGTTTGGATTTTTTTCCAGTCTTATATTTTCAAATATAAACTCTGACACATTGGCTTTTCAGCTGGCAGATGAAGTCTAGCTCGGAGTCACCTTTGGGTCAGGGGTATGTCTCTTGCTGTTTCATGACAGTTTACTTAAATGTGCATATTTTGAAAGCCAGCCTTCAACAGATGTTTCTTGGTATTTAGGAGCTGAAATTGGTAAAAATTGCATTCTCACTGAGCATATCCATCCCTTCATAGATGATTGCCCTGCAATTATAATTCCATATTAAATCTCCCTGAGGAGACAGTACTGACAATAAGAATGGGCACCAGTGCAGCCCTTAGTTCAAGTCCCAGATGTTTGGCCAGGAAGAGCAGGAATCTGAAGACTGCAATGCTGGAGGCTTACCCTGAAAACATGATGGGATTTATTGATACATTAGGCTTCAAAAACATAAAACAATTCTAAAAATGAAGAACTGTGTATCATATCACAGTTCAAGCAACAGAGTTCTGAAAAAAAAACAAAAACCCAAACAAACCACCACCACCCTGACACACGGAAACAAATTTGACAACTCACACAGTTATAAATCAGGCATGTTTATTGTGGCGCCGGGTGCAAGAGGATTTCTCCTCCTTACATGCACACCGGGTTAAAATCATGACAGGCATTTAAAACAGTTAACACAGTTAGTTATGCCTACTGGTGCTACCCCTTAATTAACTCTTGGTTAATACTTTTCATACTTTATCTTAAAGTTACAGTTCTCTTTTAATTCACCATGCATGCTCAGAGAGTAGGGGGCTAAATTGGGTTGGGGCTTCTCTAGCTAGGAGGTGTGTTTTTGGTATTAAAATGAGATTATAATGAGACAAGTTAACTCTAGGGCACTATTTTGGCAGTCTTTTCTATTTTTCTACAATTTGTCCTTGTGCTAATCTTTATTGCTAGTTAGTAGAGAGTCAGTGAAGACAATCTTTATCAGCAGAGAGTCAGTGGAGACAGTCTTTATCTCTAATATGTCTAAGTACCGGGTGCAGTTGTTACAAAGTACCTTCTCTATGTTTTTCTTTCTTACTTTTAACCCTTGTTTCTCAAGATGCCCTGTAACAACCCCTAAAAAAACCCACAACCATGTAATAAGACTTCATTACAATGTGTATTTAGAGTGGGACCACTGAAGGTTATGCAATGAGTATTTATTCTGGCAACTTTTGAATCATTGGTATTGCAACCTTAGTCTTTTAATGGGATGCAAGTGTTTGTATGTGTAATTGTATAAAATGAATGAAAATTACATATAAGACTCTCTAATGGTCCCAGGTTGATCTCGCCAGACGAGTCAATTAATGTTCATGACATTTTGGTGTGAAGGAACAGCACATGAGGCTTTCTTAAAGGTTTTAGGTCCTGTTAGAGGGTAAGATTTAAAGTTAGCCTGAAGAAGCTGCTATTGTGCATTTGTTTTCTGCAAGAGAAACTTTTTAGAATTTATGCATGAAATTGATTTTTTTTTTTCAAGGAGTGAACACAGTCTTTGACAGATTTGTGCCACAGAATGAACATTTTAGTGGAGAATATAATCTCCTTTGGACTAAAACTAGGTTGAACGCTTCTCAGATGAGATTGTGGAAGAATGTAACCTGGAAAACAACAAAGGAACAGTTGATAGATCTACGCTTCATGAATTTGACTAGTTTTGTGGGTGTTTTAAAGCCGTGTATATTTTTTTTACACAATATAGCATGTTACAGCACACAGTTCTGCTGTGTAGCTATGTGGTGGATCACAAAAAAATTCCTTTGGTTGTTTTAAATGAGAGACCTGGTAATTTCATGAGGTGCCTGCAGGTTTTTGCATTAAGGGAAACTGAATAGTTATCCCCTATTCACCCTCTCCATATCATTCATATTTATCTTCATGTCTTTTCCAAGCTGAACAATCCTAATATAAGTGATTTGCCCCAAATCAGTATCCTTCTCTTCCTTTGGCTACCCTTATTGCTTAGCTCTGTATTTTTCCTAGTTCTAATTAGTCCTTTTAAAATGGACTTTAGGAGTTATTAAACTTGCATAGGGTTTATAATTAGCAATATATAAGGGGTTTATGTAGTGCCATTTCCTTTTTTGCTATCAACTTCTTTCCTAGTAAGTCTCAACATATGATTTTTCTCTTTTGATTAGAAATGAATATTGATTGACGTTTTCAGAGAACTATCCATGACTTCAAAATCCCTTTCCTGAGTATCAATATCTTATTCAGAGCCATCACTGTGTATGTTACATTAGAGTTATTTTCTCCATATGCATTCAATTCACACTGGATTTTATCTGCTATTTTATTACTAAGTCATTTAATGCTTTGAGATATTCCTGCTGCTCTTCATGGTCAACTCCAGTTTTGACTATTTTAAACTTGAAAAGCAGAGGTCCCAATGCAGTTTTCTGTGGAAAATCTAACAGCTTTCCACAATTTGTTTCTGTCCTTTTTTGGTAGTTTTTCATTGGTTATTAATTCATGAGGAAAAACACCTCTTACTCCATGGCAGCATAGCCTGTTTGCTCTTAAATCTAAAAAAAATGACTCCTTGGAAGTCAAATATACTGTACCAGCTATTTTTGCAAACATTTTGGTAAGTCATGGAATGAAGGGTCACCCAGTTGGACTGTTAACAAGGCTAAAATTGTGCATCAAAGCTTCTGGTGTCCCCTACCAAAATCAGAAACACAGACCATTCACAGCTTTCTGGCAAACTGTTGCAAATGTGACTTTCTAATAAGTTATTAATAAACAATCATTATTTAAGTGTAATATGGAAATAAGCAAAACAAGATAGAATTTGGTAAAAATTACTTCCAAATTGTGGACCAGTATGGTTTCTTATATTTCTGATGGCAGCTGTACATACTCAGACATGAAGAGCTTCAAGCAGGCAAGAATACAAGAGAGTCAGAATCTGTGTATGTCTGTATCTATATCCTATTAATTAGAGCTTTTGTATACAAGTAGCAAATTCATCTAAGATAAAGAAGATCTAGGATTGGATCAGACAGGCTGAGGATTCACGTTAAGTGTTCTGTCTACTTTGATATCAAGGAGGGATATCTCAGTTCCCTTGGGGAAGGGTGGACTTTGGCTATGTATCACCACCAAAAACAAGCTAACATCTGAAAACTGGAGCAAAAGTAGGTGACGAATGCTGAAGTACGTGATGTTGTGCCGGTACAATGAGATATCTGTGTTTTGAGCTGACTGGGCTAGCTCTGAAACTGGAAACAGTATAATCATGAACATGCTAATTAGCCTCATAGAAAGACTAGGGCCTGCCCCCTTAGGTACAGTGTCAGATTAATATAGGTTCATTGCTTTTGGATCCCAAGTGTCTTCATCTGGACCCATATGATACTAAACAAATGTACCAGGTTGGAGAGATCCCTTCAGAGGTCCTGGAACACTCTTTCTTAATGTGCCCTGGGCAGCCCCTAAACTCCCTTTGTAGCCCACAATGCATAAAGGTGTTTTTCAGCTGTATGTCTGTATAATGACTTGTATGAAACAAATTGCTTGAGATGTGGAACTTTGAGTTATTTTGGTTCAGCCATAGTCATGTAACAAATACTTCACGGATGCTGCCATGTTCATCTCTTAAATTTGCTGCAACTGTGCCACTTCAGTTGTTCAATGCTTTATTTGCCTTAGTAGGATGACTCATGTAGGAAATGCTTTCCAAGGGAAGAGTCTATATAATGAGGTGTTTGACCACAAACATGCTAATAAAGCCACATTAATAACATGATTGTCTTTAAAATAAACATAGGAGAAATAGGAGCCTTTTTAATGGACAGAAAAGTCCTATTGCAATCAAGTAGTAATAAACAAGAAGATTAATGAATAGGAAAATGATGGCAAGAGATTTTGAGAAGAATTATATTTAGACTAATTTTTAAAGAAATATGTTGTTCAGTAATATTTCAATGCTTGAGACTCATTTTCAGCCATTCTATTTCTCAATCTTGTTCTTCTCTTTGTTTTAAAAACTCTTGGGCAGCATGTTGTATTAGTAAACATGATCTTACCAGTGAGACTACAGAAAAGAGGTCAATTCCTACTTTTGTTCTCAGTTATACAAATTCAATGTCAATTGATTGAGCTCAATAGAGTTGTTTCTAGAACGCTGATGTACAAGAGATCCGAATGTGGTATCTGGAGTTCTGGATATATGTATACACTTATTTTCCACTTCAAGTGGAATGTACAGAGTACTCTGTATAGATGAATTAATCTCAAAGTTATAAACAAGAGACCACAAATCATAATGTGAAACGTGATGCTACATCCTGCAGACCAAATACTGCCAGTAATTCCTGCTTAGGTCCTGTAACAGTGTCTTGGTAAGAGACAAAACTCGGTGCATCATGAAGGCTTGCCAAAGTCTTTCATTTCTAAAGATGTTACTGGAAAATAACACTGAAGTTGAAGTGACTAATAGTGTGATCTGTTTTCCCTTGCTAAACCTGCGGAAATTAGTTCCCGGGAACTTAGCGATGCACCAGCTTTCGGAGGCCATTGTTCAAGTCCCTATTCCTCACACACACCTGATCCCTTGGGCAACATGAGTAGAATTTAATATAGTTTTAGGAAGCGTTAATACCTCCAGTCTTCCCTCAGCATCAGAGAGGTTACTTGTGGGACACATCTGTGGTCAGCTGTTTTCAGAATGTCCACTTGAAGAGTCCAATAAGTGCTTGAAAAAAACTTCTATAATCACTGTTAGCAGAGGCCAAAAGGAGAGAGGGAGGTAGAGATGCACCTGATGAATTGGGAAGAAGGACTTCTTCCACAGCTGCAAGCCATGACAGAAGTCCCAGTAAAATTTCCATGGATTATAAACTTGCCTGTCTAGCACAAAAGCACAGAAATTTGGGATAGGGAAAATAGGAACAGAAACAGGATAAGCAACAAAAATCAGTTGCCTCATAAGGCCAGGGTGATTGCTAATTAGAATGGTCTTTCCTAAATTATAAACTTACAGAACAAAGGGTGTTCAGCACTACTTCAAGTATTAACTTTGCAGAACCAGTAGTGTAACTGTATTTTTGGAAAACCTTATTCCAATGTTCTTTTTTATTTATGGTCAAGATACCTGTAAAATGAACTATACAAAGATATTATATACACAGAAATACAAGGAAATCAGCAGTTCTAAAAGGGAAACAGGATAATCAAATGCCTGAGTAAGAGAATGAGGCACTTTAAAGGTTTTGTTGTTTTTCAAGCTGTACAGTCAGTCATCTGCTCTCCTTTTTTCTCTGCCTCATCAGGATCTTGCAAATATGCAGCTGCCTGCTCAATGGAGTAATGAATTCCAGCACAGGTGCTCTTGATTGTATTGCATAATCAAAACTGTTTTTTTTCCTATTCCTCTCTTTCCATCTTTACTGTGCTTTACATATTTTTTTTGGATGGCTGGGAGAACTGAGGATTGGTATTTATGCTGCCACATGAAAACAGCTCTGTATAAAAGGGTAATAGGGTTAATGTAATAGAGCTGAGTTTGAAGCAGATTAAAGTTCAAGCAAACAGAATCAGTGCGGAAACTGAGTTTTGCAGATGTGTTATTGATATTGTCTGTAACTTGGGATTGTCTAATTGTAACTTGAGATTTCCTAATGTGTCTATTTTTTGACAAGACTTTAGTGGAACTTTGAAACATTTTGAAAACATGACATGTGAAATACAGAAGGTAGAATAGAGAAGACTGAAGGTTGAAACATTGGCATCTATCATGAAAAATTAAATCCTGGCCCTACTGAAGTTGTGGCAAAATTCCCAGCAACTTCATTAGAGTCAGGAAATTGGAATTGTTTTTTCAAGGTAGGTGAAAATTAATGTTGTTTAGCATTGCATGGCTCAGAGTTGCTATTAAGTATATTGAGGATAAATGTTGTCTTTTATTGTCTGAAAAAAGCAGATTCTGGTTCAGGCTCCTTTTATCAGAGAAATAAAGCCTTGGATGATAGTTAGGCTGTGGTATTGGGAAACCCTCTGACTTTCTAGGATGTATGACCAGAAGAGAGGAAATCTCAACCTTAAAGTCTGTACAAGGACAGCTAGGAAGCTTGATTTGCACAAGCAGTTTGTGGATGGCAAATGTCAGCTGACAAACACTGTGGTGGATATGGAAAATGCATTAAAACTGACTAAACCCTGGGTATTTAGTTGGCAGCAGATTAAAAGAAAAATCTAGTAAATTAGAGATTATTTTGATTTACTGACAAGGAATGCCATTTATGTGGAGGTGGACTCATAGCGGGGAGAATCATAAAGTTGTTTAGCACCTTCCAGTTAAAAAAACTAAAACCCAAAAACCCTCAAGTTCTCAAAAACAAACAGAAAAGCAGCAGTCAAGAAGACCCAAATGCAACTTGTACTTTCTGCAGTCACAAACTGAAAACAAAAAGAAGGTTACCACTGAGAAAGATCTGTGAAATTTCAGAAATGCTACATTAAGAGTTGTTCTGAAATACTAAGTTAAGAGATACCAAAGGGAGAGACTAGATCTAAGAATTGTTATTTAAGAGTTTGGTAAAACATGACAAAGGTGTCAACTTGTTCTAACATGTGATTCAACAGATCAAAAATGTTTGTCCATTAAAAAATATAAAAGAGAGATAAGGCAGATTAGCTAACACTTAGTAACTTAAAGGAGGTTCTTATCTTTGAGTCAATCAGGCTAAAGATACTGCAGAACACATGTTAATATGACAACTCTTATTTTTAGCATTAATGAGCAACAACAATTAGATCAGGATGGGAGCTAGCCTTGCACAGAATTACAAAATGACAGGGAGCAGGTTGCACAGGGATGCGTCCAGGTGAGTTTGGAATATCTCCAAAGAAGGCAACTCCCCAACCTCTCTGGGCAGCTTGTTCCAGTGCTCTGCCACCCTCAAAGGAAAGAAGTTCCTCCTCGTGTTTAGGTGGGACTTCCTATCACCAAGTTTGTGCCTGTCACCTCTCATCCTGTCACTGGGCACCACTGAAAAAAGACTGGCCCCATCCTCCTGGCACCCACCCCTTCAGTATTTATAAGCATTGATAAGATCCCCCCTCAGTCTTCTCTACTCCAGACTAAAAAGCCCCAAGTCCCTCAGCCTTTCCTCCTATGAAGGATGTTCCAGTCCCCTGATCATCTTCGCAGCCCTTCGCTGTCCCCTCTCCAGCAGCTCCCTGTCCTTCTTGAACCGCGCAGCCCAGAACTGGACACAGCACTCCAGATGTGCCTTACCAGGGCAGAGTAGAGGGGGAGGATAACCTCCCTTGCCACATTCTTCTTGATGCCTCCCAGGATGCCATGGTCATGCTGGCTCATGGCCATCCTGTTGCCCACCAGGACTCCCAGGTCCTTTTCCCCAGAGCTACTCTCCACAACTCAAACAGATACTGAAATCTGCTGTAAGGGTAACAGTTGTTGTCTGAACTCCAACCCCAGGCTATGATATGGCTGTGATATAAGACACGCTTCCAAAGGTTCCTGAAAACCAAAAGCTGAAGCCTTACAAGTGGTGAGTGTCCGGGCACTGATGGCTGGGCACAGCCTGCCGGGGCAGTGCCGTTGGGTGCTGGCTCCAGCCCATGGGGCTTGCCCGCAGCTGCCCTCGGTGGTCCTGGGCAGCGAGGAGCTGTTTGGCACTGCTGCAGTTGTCAGAAGCTTTTCTAAAATGTAGTTTAAGATCCCATGTTCTAGGGACTGCTAATGGTATCTTCCCATAGCAGGAGTTCCGACTGCAACTCTGAGATTAATATATACAGGAGAGACAAAGTTAATAAATCCTGTCCTCAGCTAATAGCTGGACAAACAAAGTGCTCTCTTCAAGCTTTCTTTTTCAGGTTGTGCTATTAAATCACTCATGCTATCTATCTAACATGCCAGAAACTCAAGAGTCAATCAACCTCAGGTGGGTGGCATGTAAAAAAAGTGCTTAGGCAATGGGGGGAAGATAAGTGAGATAGGAACTGATTTAACTCTCATAGTACACTTCCAGCTTATTATTGGTATAAGAGGCATCCAAGGGCTGAATTAGACAAAATACTTGATGCATTTAATATTCCAGAGGAAAGACGTACTGAATAAAGTAAAGTGAAACAGTGGCACTGATGCGTCTTGCCTTGTCAGTTAGCCTTGTACTATTTCAGAGATACCATTAGTCAAATCCATAATGTGTAATTTCTTTTGTTGCTTCACAGCCTGCCAACAAGTAAAACATGTACTGGCTAATGAGTGTAGTATGATAGCGCCTAACCCTTCAGATCTCTGTCTGGATATCGGCACGCTCTCCTACGCGGTTTGAGAAAGCAAAATCTGCAGAAAAAAATCTGCTTTTGCTTAATCTATTATTCATAAAATAAAGGGCCCAGTTTTCCCAAAGTCCAGGAAGAACCATGTCTAGGGCACAGTTTTATAGGCAAGTCCTGTAGTGAGCATGGCCAAATTGTTTACTTATTTATTAGTGCTTATTTCCTGTGAATGGATTCAGAAGAAAATAATATGCTTTCTGTTTGGTAAACAACAGTGGCAATCCCTCTCATGCCTCGTTCTTTCCACCCCTTCCTTTTATCTTTTTAATGGAGACTGTGTCACACAGCTTTTTGTTTGCTTATTGTTACTACTTGTCTGCTCCTGTCCGTTATGGTATCACCAGGCTTGCCAGAAGACCCTGGAGTAATGTTATTGTTCTTTAATTGCAATGTCCTCAAGGCTATGCAAAAGATGACAAAAATGATCTGTCTGCCCCGTGACTCATCGTCGTAAAGAGTGTTAAGCCAGTGTTTTCTCCCAAGAGCTCCTGATGCTTTCATACTGCAACTTCTCCAATAACTGCGACCTGTTCAAGAGCAGCGTTAAAATGCTTTATTGCACAGAGGGGGTAAAGCGGAGCTATTATCTTCAGCCTGAAAACAAGAAGAGAACTGAAAAGTAACTTAGATTCTCTGATCTGATGCTGTTGTTACGTTTTCTGGATGTGAGTCAGTTTCACCTGAATTAATTAGATCAGCTGATATCAGTATTTGAATACATGGGGATGCAATTTGAGAGCACGCTAGTTATCCAGTATGTTTTCAAATTGTGACTAAGAGGAACTACCTGCCAAGTTTCATGTTTATGTCCCTGTCAAAAGGGATTTTAATGTTTCAAATCAAAGTACCCTAGGACTGAATGGAATGAGAACTCTGGATCCCTAGTGTGATCATTAAGCTTAGCCACCAGCTAATCAAAACTGTGAATTTCTGTAAATACATCGATGTAGAGATTTTTCAAGTGCAGGAGCAGCTCAGCAACCAGTGTGCACCTAAGCTAACCGGGAACAAGAAAAGTCTTGATGTCTGGAGAGAGTTAGTAGTTCTAGAGGAAGCCTCATATGCACAAGTTCTTTTGCCTCACTATGGAAGGCAGTGACAGATTTCTGCTTTGTTTTACAAATGTGACTGGAAGTGAAACTACCGAGCAGTACAGATGAGTGATGTTTGTGTTGCCAGGCAAATGCGTATTTTGCACAAACTCTGAAGCAGGCTTTCAGGGGAAGCATAGGGGGAAGTGGATATATTAAGATGAATGGATTACAATTTCAGCAACCTTGAAACATGTAAAGATCTTGCAGTTCTCTCCAGGCTAACAGTTGTAAATTCAAGAAATTCAGAGTTAAATATATACATAAAAGATGGAAAAAGCTAATATGCGATGAATGCTAACATACAAGCGTATTCAGAGTATCAAAAGATTAAACTAGAAGCTAACAATTCCAGTTCCCACTGTTGCATTTTCTGGTTTACGGTCCAGCTAGTGGAAGTGGGGAAGATGATCCAACTTGAAGCAGAATTCCAAAATGATAACAGGCAAAGACTCTCCTGGCTCCAGCGATACACTTGTCTCTTCCTTTTAGAAACCATTTTCATGTGCTCCACTAATATTAGCTGATTTCTTGTAACCGTAACTAATATTCTTTTTCTCTCTCTAAAAGGATTTGTGTAAATACATGCAATGAATCAACTCAGAGTAGAAATTAACTCAGAAGTTTGGAGAGATCATGTAGCAGACCATTTCAGAGAAACATTTATATAATTACTTCAAGAACTAAAGCTGCTTTTTGCTTTATAGATATCTGTAAATATCAAACTACCACACCTTTGGAGATGAAAAGAACCCCACAGCAACCCACCAAAAAGAATGACGAAGAAAGAGTGGTTATTTCTGTATGTCTGTAGCTGTAGTTGGGTTTTTTAACAGCTGTAAGTGAACTCGTTTGTATTTAGTGCTTGGTTTTAAGTATTGTAATAGTCTCATTAATAAAAATGTCTCACTGAAACATCCAACAAAACATCTGTAAAATTAATTTACTGGAAAGATCTTTTTACTGCTGTATTTGATTTCTCCCAGTAAATTTCTAGTTACGGCTATTGAGATGTCTGAAAGTACATATTTTTATTAATGAGAATATGGTATTACACATATTAAAACCAACTTCTTATGCCATGGAAAATTAGCCAGTTTTTGTGGATGAGAAGTGAGGATGGCAGGAAGAAGAAAGAAAGGAAAAGTGGTCTCTGAATTTTTTCTTCTGTTCACACTAGTAATCAAATGCCATGAAAGGTTGCCAGATGTCATTCCATAACATATTTCTCGGAGGTTGAAGGAGGTTGACTGTGGCCATCCCAGAGACCAGGAGTTCTCTGGGGAGTATGAATAAGCACTACTTCATTCACAAAGCAACTCGCTTAAATCAGTCTTCTCTGGAATTCAGTGACTGTGAATCATATTTTCAAGATTTGAGGCCAAATGTGATTATAGGAATAATCTTATCACATAAATTTCCCCTTTTTGATGAAATCACAATGAAAGGAACTGCTAAGAGAGTGTAAATTGCAAAGATATAATGATTAAGCCACTGTAATACAAATCAGCAGATGAAAGGTTGCTTTAAAATTTGGCTTTTTAAATGTTTACATTTTAATAGCATTGAAGAACTTACATTTTTATAAAAGAAGAAAATCTGCTTTTTGTGCTAGTGTTTATGTGCAGCATTTCCTTTGTAGCAGTATGCAAATGAATTTCCCAGTGAAGGTTTCTCTGTGATGACATAGCTTTTTATTTGATTCGGAGATTACGTGGCATTTCTCCACCAGGCATCTTCCATAAGTGAAACGTGGTGGGGGCCAAATTACCTTCTGACTCTCTTATCTCCAGGCCATTTATTTATTTTACCTGTCAGACACAGAGCAGACTCAAGAACCTGCAGTTACCTCTTATTAACTGGAGCTAAGAAATTTGATTTCCTAAGTAGCCTTAATTTTGTTTCTTAAAAATGTCATGATTGAGATACTCTTCCTGAGCCTTCTCTTTTCAACATAGTTTTATTTGTATGGTGTTTTGGGTGAGGACAGAAAAAAAGATTGGGGAAGGAGGTTTTTTGTTTGTTTTGAGGAATTTTTCAGTGTTAGTTCTAATTGTTTGCTTAGAGAGTCTGCATAGTTTATTTTCCTCTCCGAGTGAATGAATCTTGATCAATATATCAGCCTTCCACAAAACTAATGTAGTTCAACAGACTGAATTTTCAGATATTGACTAAACCCTTATTTTCCTAGAGGTCATGTGGGAAGCTTTCTTGACAAATAAAAGTCACTAAAGCACCCTTGATGGAGAGAAACAGGGAATTAAAGATGTGGCAGTCCTAGTGTTATTCGTTAATGAGATTTCACCGGTATGTATGAGAGAGAACCTTTGGCCTGAAGGGTTTCATTAGCTGGAGGAAAATATCTTTTGTTCCACACTTCAGTAAGACAGGTGAAGCTGCATCATTTCAAATTATCAATTATAATTGTATTCAGAATATATGACTAATATTTATTATTGCTGTGAGAAGAAAGAGAAGTAATTGCAAAATTTAATGTCAAAAGACTTTAGTTATAGTAAGACAGCATCAGGGAGGAAATCGAGCAATTAGGGACACAGAACAACAGCTGTCAAGAATTTCTAGGGTTTGGACAACTGTTTCAATAAAATGCAAAGATATTAAGTGGTTGGGGGGGGAGAGATTTATTTCAAAGCTACAATGAATAACTCCACCATGGTCTCCTCACTGCTTTCAGCCATAGGAAGAGGCTTAGCAGCCAGGCATGTAGGTCAGACCACTGCAAAGCAACAAACCATTTAACACCCTCATGCTTCTACATCTTGGACATCCGTTTAGCTATTGAGAAAACTGGACGTGGTGGCCCTTGAAAGGTGGAATAACTCCATCTCAAATGCGTTACAGACAGAGAAAAAACAGGCTGCCAGCTGGGTAGAAAGGGGAGATATGTTTACCAGGATAATGTAAAAACTTCGGTGCTGTTGGGAGGTGTCTGAGGAATGGGCTGCGAGTGCTCCCCACGGGATGGGAGCAGTGCAGCTTGTCAATTTAGTCCACCATTGGCTGGCTTGTTTATTTATTTCCAGAGGAGGGACTTGTCTTAACTTCCCTCTTCCCCTTGTATTTCTTGGGATTCTCTGCGTTCCATTACCCCTGTGCTGGGGCAGAGCGGGAGAAGTTCCCCCTTCCCCCAGATGGGCATAGCACCCCCCAGAAGCTATGCTCTGGGCCCCGACTCAAGCGAGGTCAGCGCCAGAGAAGCCAAACCGCCTCTGAGTAAGGATTACTTGGCCTGAATGCAAGTAATAATAATTAAAAATATTATAATTTTTGGAGCTGAAGTGGAAAACCACAAACAAAGACCTTATCATAACGTTTCAAGCTCTGGTGTGTGGCTGCAGAAGGTGTAGCAGCAATGCTGGTGAAGTCTAGAACTGTAGAGATGCTCCAACTTTCAGAGGTTCTTGTCTGGCATGTTTTTAACAGATAAATGTTTTGCATATTTCTAAAAGGTTGATGCTTTACAGACAATATGCAGTTAGTCAGGTCAAGCTACTATTCTCTCCATTCAGAGATGAACATGGCAACTGAAGTGCAACGCTATGTCTTTAGTCCATTGATAGATCTGAATACAGACAACTTCTGGGAGAAATCCCAGGGAGAATCACTTAAGTTCAAGAAAAACTGATAGCTATCATGTAGATACTCATTGTTATACATCAAATGCAGTTATCAAGATCCCATATAAAATAGGATGAAGCTTCTTGTGTGTTCCTATGAGAACAGGTTGCTTTTCCCAATGCTTGGCAACCCAGGCTGCTGGCCTGCAGCAAAACTCTTACTGTGTGTATGCAGATAAATTGCATGTGTGAAGTAGAGCCAACACTGTTCCTCAGAAGTCAATCTCTACATGAATAGAATGGCTCACTATTGCAGATATGATGAGTTTGATGTGTCATAGTTGCTTTCTGTGACTGTGTGTATGATT
Organism: Gavia stellata; assembly: GCF_030936135.1. NCBI lineage: Eukaryota > Metazoa > Chordata > Aves > Gaviiformes > Gaviidae > Gavia > Gavia stellata. The sequence goes on along the minus strand of NC_082600.1, from coordinate 48,626,332 downwards.
TATCTAAACTGCCCCAGTGTTCAACATTTAAAAATTGTCAGCTGTAATGTCAGGATGAAAGAAAAATGGAAGAGGCTGCGCTACAATCAATTTGCTGCTGGCACAGCATATGTTAGTGACATTATGTGAGCATCGTATATTAAAATTGCCTTTCTACGTGTGACTTTAAGGCATGTTCATGTCAGTGAGAGCTGAATCTGCAAGCTTCAAGCTGCTATTTTCTGCCCTTGCCTATTGACTGCGACGAGTGCCAGCGCAGAAGAAGTAGGAGTGCTACCACCTTGTGATCAGGAGTTGAAATTGCTTAATTTAGGTAAGAAGTCCCCCTTTAGGAAAGGGCTACCCCTTCATCTTATGGATCCAGCATATAGGTAGTCAGAAGAGGTCAGAAAATCCTGCTTGCGAATGAAAATACAAAGAAATTCTGTACATAAGAAACTATTTAAGAAATGATGTGGGAATTGGCTGGGTAAATGTCCCGGTTGAAATGATATTATGAAGTCTTGGATTTAAGAGATGAAATTCAACTGCAGGATCTGTAGCTAAATTAAGTAATTCTGTAGCACCTGACCTTTATGTGCAACATCTCCATGTGAAAGGAAGTCCAGTGAAGTAGAATGAGGCTGCAAATCCTTAATCAGTTAAGACCTGATAAGAGCATCAGCACATTAAAGTAATGAGAGCTATAGGGGGAATATTGTGTATAAGGTTTGAGAGTCTATTGCATAACATGGAATGATGTGCACAGAAATACGAACAAAAATATTGTGGTAAGACATTTATTATCTGTCCTTCCCTATTTGGCAGATGACTTGAAGAAAAATGGGTATGCTTTCAGATGATGGCTGATTCAGCTACTCAACAAACTACCATTTTCCCTAAAGAAATCGGTGCAAGAAAGAAAGCGAAGCACAAAAATCTTCATTTTACCTTCCTATGTTTGTGTGCAGTCAGGGCTAGATTAAAAACATAGTAAATTATTTACTGTAGTTACAGAAGATAAATTTGGGAAGTTTGCACTGTAACCTGAAAGATGCCCAAAACAATTCCTGCATAAACTTGATAATTTCTTTTGAGGAAAATAGAGGGGATTTTGTATCAGAGACCTGTTTCTTTATACTGTAAAGTAAGTTGGAAAAGTCAGGCACAAGAAAATATTTCAGTTTGCAGTTGTGTTAAGAATCGCTGGGCAGAAGGGTTAAGTTGCAAGCTTCAAATTGGCTAAACCAGCGTGTCCCCCCTGTGAAGACTTTCTAAGCTGTCATGGCATCTGGCTATTCTACTTAGTAACCTTCTACTTCTATGTAAATTTGCAGCAGTAGTGGAGAAATGGCTTTTTTTCCTTACCTGTTGCTAGTCTGGCATTTGTTTGCTTAAAAGAGGAGGGTCTGCTTCATTGCAAAGGTTGAAGTTGGTGATTAAGCTACCCAAGGTGAAAAAAACAACTTGGGTCTACTAAGTAGTGATTCCAAGGCAACTATATTTCCTTCTCTACTCTCCCCTTTGCAGTTAATCTGACCCCTCCTCTACCCTCTAACTGGTGTACAGTATGAGTATGCGCATCTGTTCCAGGATGATAGATCCATCTTTTATAACAGGCATTAGACAAGTGGAAAGATCATATTGGGGCTGGGTTTGCCTAGGCCAGAAATACTTTGGTGAGGAAGAATACCCATGAGGATACCTAAACCATCTAGTTGGTGTGACTGACTATAGCTGGAAGGCAGTTAGCAGCGGCCAAGATCAGGAGATAACCTAGCAGTCTTCAAGTGTTCCATGAAAGGGAAAGGTTTATGACTAGACATAGACTTAGAGCTCTGTCTTGCTTTCACAACATGGTATCTAACTGGCAAAAGGTATTTTAGTGTTCCTGGTATAGGTACTGCTGGGGGCAGAGGGGGTGAAAGTGTCCATGCACTGGCCAAATTAGACCTAAAAATATAAGGTAAAGGAGAAGCTGCGTCTTGTCATTCAGTTGTTTCTGCGTGCAGCTCACGCTTTGCCTAGAACCTTGGGGATGCAGATGAAAAAACCTACCAAGACTGTGTAGCAAATTAACAGCAGAGCCAAAAATAGTATTTTGCATTTATCGCTAGCCCCTTCTTCTCCCTCTTGTTAGGAATATTGTCAAAATTCAGTTTATGTTCCCGAGAAAGAATAAATGTGTTGTCATCCATGACACATGCGTTTAAGCCTTGACTAGTGCAATTCAGTAGAACCCATTTGATTCTTTTGCACATTTTACATCTAAATAAATTTGTATATACAAGTGAGGTTTTATCTTAGTTAATGGCTATCTATACAACTGTAACTATTAGACTCAGCCTCCATACAACAAAAATTGTTGCACTGGTTTTTAAAAGGTCCCCCCCATAATTCTTCAGGCAGTCCATTCCAAGGTTCCTTTGCACTCATTTCTTTCATACTTGTCTATGCATCAACATGTTTAAATTCTCATCATTTTTATTTTATCTGAAGAAATGGACATTCGTTTTGATTAAATGCTTTGAGAAGGATTCTTGTCGTTTATTTATATGTTGCCAATTTCATCAAAACTTAGATGAGAAATGCCTCTTTTGCAGAGTCTTGCTTGAACCTCAGGTTTGAAGCAATATGTGAGTGAACAGTTTAAAGTGATGTTTTTATTGTACTCTAATGTATATTTTTGAAGCATAAGCCTGGGGATGTAGCGATTATTGCAGAAGTAATCTTTGTAGCTACTAACTATTAAAAGCACAAAAAGCAAAATATAAAATGCCAGTTAACGGTACACTTCTTCACAGCTGCAAAGACGTAAAATTACATAATATTAATTTTTTTACATTTGGACAGGGAAAAAATACATTATCCAATATTTGAGTTGTTTTAATACCGCCAGAGGAAGCTACTACTATGGTTCTAGAACTTTCAGAGTGTAGTAGCATCATTCATATTGCAACAAAACTGGCAATTTATAAGTAGTTGTACTGTTTGACTTTGTTCTTTTAAGCCTTTATTTTACAGAAGTGTTTTGAATTAACCTCTTGGACCACTTACCTCCTCACTAGGTAAAAAAAAAAGCTACCTTCTGAATCACAACAAAGCTAGGCTTTGTCTTCATTAACAAGCTCTATGGCTCAAAAGGAGTAAATTTGTAGGCAGAAAAATTGTGCTAGAAACTTGACAGGTATGATACTTGCATTTTGGGGGATTTTGACTCAAAGGAGTTCTAGTCTGTTCCTGTAGACTCAATGGCCAATAGTAGTTGCAGTGCATGAGATTAGGTACCATCCTATTTTATTTTTTTAAAGCGGGAATCCTGTTTTCACGTTCAGGGCTGCTCTGTGACATGAACCAAAGTGCGCTAAATACGAATGATAGAGATTTCCTTCAAAACTACACTCCTAATCTAAGCTGAAAATGCTAATGTGTCCCAGACAGCCAAAGAGATGTTTCACCTCTCCCAGTGGTGTCGTTGGTGCAGCTATTTAAAAACAGTGGGACAGCTCCAAAAGCCAAAACTGACAGAGGAATTGCACAGCACAGCTAAAACAGTATTCCTGTGACATTTGCTCAAGTTTCACTTTGAGGCTGTTCGCCCCATTCTGTGTAAAATCTGTTAACACCAGGTCATATTCACGATATTTATTTCCCCAAAAATGCCTACCTAAGAATGTTTCCAGATAGCTTAAACTCCTTTGTGGATCAGATTTGATGCTTAAATTCCACCCTGGAATTCTTCAGTCTTTTTTTCCTAAATCTGTCCTCTTTTCTCTGTTTTTTTTTATTTTTGGATATCCATTTGGATAGCTATCTGCACAGCTGTCTGCCTCGTAAGTGTTGCTTCCATAAGTTCTGAGCTCTCCTGTGACTTGTGATAAGTATCAAGACTCCATTACTTGTGTGTTGGGATTTGATTAATATTTACTCATACTGTGTTTATAATATGACATTTCAGTAGGCTATTTTATGCACTACTGATATGTCACAACATTCTAATAGAATATGGGGGGGAATGTAATGCTTGTGCAATAATATTTTCTGAGCCTCTAAAGAGAGAACATATTAGAGAATTTTCTAAATATTTCTCACACTTACCAATTCATACAAAAAAAGGTTTAATCAAATTAAAGTGATTCTGTCAATTAGGGTCTTTGAAACTTCCTTAAGTCTCAATAGAAAGGGACAGAAAACCAACAGCAATTTTTGGTTTATGAATTACATTAATTTCACCTTCTTTCTCAGGGTGTTTTAAGGGGAAAATAAACAAAATCAAATTTGCCCCATTGTTATTTCTAAAGCCTGCTTTTAGTACATAGTGTTTCTGCTGGAACACTGATGGTATCGGAGTTTGGTAACCAGCTTCCTATGATACCATGCTAGAAGTATCTCCTTCTCATTATGTTTTTCAAATTGATGTTATCTTTATTTGGCAAAGACCGTTATGGTATTATCATCATACTTTTGTATCCAACTCAATATCTGTGCTGGTTTTGGCTGCGATAGAGTGAATTTTCTTCGTAGTAGCTGGTATGGGGCTGTGTTTTGGATCTGTGCTGAGAACAGCATTGCCAACACAGGGATGTTTTCCTTATGGCTGAGCAGTGCTCATGCAGAGCCAAGGCCTCTTCGGCTTCTTACCCCACCAGCGAGTGGGCTGGGGGTGCACGAGGAGTTGGGAGGGGACACAGCCGGGACGGCTGACCCCAACTGACCAAAGGGATATCCCATACCATGTGACTTCTGCTCAGCATGTAAAGCTGGGGGAAGGAGGAGGAAGGGGACGATGTTCAGAGTGATGGCGTTTGTCTTCTCAAGTACCTGTTAGGTGCAGTGGAGCCCTGCTCTCCTGGAGATGGCTGAACATCTGCCTGCCCATGGGAAATAGTGAATGAATTCCTTGTTTTGCTTTGCTTGCGCGCACGGCTCTTGCTTTACCTGTTAAAGTGTCTTTACCTCAACCCATGAGTTTTCTCACTTTTACTCTTCCAATTCTCTCCCCCATTCCACTGGCGGGGGGAGTGAGCAAGTGGCTGTGTGGGGCTTAATTGCTGGCTGGGGTTAAACCATGACAATATCCCTTTGTGGTAGTATGATGGAAACTGCTGTGAAAACCCTTTTTCCCTGGCTGCCACTTCCTCTTGCGCTTGTAGCCTCTTTCATAATATGCTAAGATTCCTCTGATATGTCGCTTGGTTCCAAAACCAAGAATTGGTCAGTCTTCCAAGACCCTTACAAGGCATAGTACAGGCTCTGTATGCTGGGGGGTAGAACATAATGGAAAAAAGTAGGAAAGAAGGGATTTTCCCAATCTAAGCAGTGTGTCCAGGCTTGAAATCCAGGGTGCAATTTAAAGCTTAAGTTTTGATTTGCCATTAGTACTAACTCTTTGTTTAAAAAAAAAAAGGAAAAAAAAAGGCAAAGAATATGTGAGCATATTTGCATTTGTCTCCATGACATTCCATACTGTGCTATTAAACGTTATGGTTTTGGTAGCAATGTGATAGTTTTTAAAGATTTCTTTTAAATCCTGGATTGCTGTTTATTGACATTATTAGGAAAACTTCTGATCTTAGTACTGAAAATGGCTTACAAAGTTGATTCTTCCCATTCTGCATAGTTGATTTCTTTTTTTTCTGCTCAAGCCTATGTACTGGCTAGATATATGTGTGGTCAAATGGTTCTTTTGTGGCTAATTTAAAGGATAAAAATACCTTACTACAAACTAGTTGAGGTTCTCGCTTAATTCCAATGCTATCTGCCTATACTGATAATTTCAATTTCCCGCTGACTACAGGTTTTTGTAAAATGTAGAAGTACAAATTTCACAGTTATAACTTTGTGGTGTTAGAAAGTATTTCAAATTGTGCATAAACCAAGTTTAATATGCCCTTTAGCGCAGCATGCAAATATTCATGAAAATGAAAGCAATTCATTTTGAGAGCATTCAAGTGGGGGGGAGGAAATAAAGCTAATAAAATAAGTAGACTTATTTTTACTTACTACTGCATTTGGTTTAACTAAACAAGAAATTACTACTTTTCCTTTGAAATTATTCAGAATATGGTGGAATATAAATGTTTAACTATCCTGAAGAGAGTCTGTCTGGGTCAAACTGTACTACCTTTTATCTACACTAAAATCCCAAACTTTATTTCCACTGAAAAGACACGTTAGTACACCTTGACAGCATCTCAGCATGCAAATATTTCTCTTGTCACTCTGCAAGAATAACTACAACATATTTTATTTGTTTACCCTATCAACTTCCAAGCAATCCCATGTCATTTCCCTGGATTTAACACACTTAGCAGTAGCTTGAATACATCCTGCACTAGTCAGTTACTGATGTTCTCTTTGATTTCAAAGTCTACCATGGACCTGCTTATTTTCTTTCTGGAAACCCAAGTGAAAAGAGCTATTCACCCAATTCAATAGTGATTTTTGTCACCAGTCTTCATAAATTTGTCTCCTAATATTTTTCTCTATATGACAGCCAACAATTGCTTCTCATTCATTGCTATTAATATTGCAGAGAGAAATGCCATCTGATTTATCTAACTCCTGTAAATAGAGTATACCTAATAACATTTTGTGATTTCTTATGTTAATTTCTTTATCTATTATTTTACATTGCTACTACTGATATCTAATAATGTGACTTAATCTTTAAATTTTGCAAGGAAAATGAAAGTATTTCTCACTTCCAAAATGGTATTTAAAAATCCTGGCATAAAAGATATTAAAATGCTGTATTTTTAGTCAGTTTTGGAAGACAATAGAAGTAAAGCCCTCAGTTACTCATCGACAACATCTCTACCTCAGCACCTTCTGAAGACTCCAGTTGTCATCAGACCACTTTCTCTGCAGTTGCTGCTGTTTGAAATTTGTACTGGATATCCATCCATGCTTTCTTGACTATTTCTTCTGAAGTTGTAATTTTATTCTTAATTAAAAAGCACCCAAAAGTGCAAGTAAAATCATGGCACCATGTACTGTTTGGCAACATTACTAATTGTCTTCAATTTTCTTTAAACCAAGCAGGCCTTCAGCTAGTATTCCTCTAATGCTGGGATCTAGAACATACACAAACTTAATTTAGTTTACTGATATTATTTTCAGTTGTGAAGAAACATTACTGATTTGGTTTTTGGTAGTTTTTGTTAGAATCCTTCTGCTTAATTAGCAATTTTCTTCCTTTCTACAGCATGGTAAATTGTGCCGCTAGCATAACTATCAACGCGTTGCTGTTTTGTGATATTTGAATGTGCCTGCTCTGAAATCTAGCACAGTGGCAAACACTACAAATATATGTTTCCAAAAAGAAATGAAAAGTAATAGTTGCTAGTGTTAATGTAAATAACAACATGAACTACTCTGAGTAGCAAATAATGGGCTGCTGGAAACCTGAGCTCGAATTTGGAAGAAGCAAACCACAAATCTAAACTGCCTCGTGTTTCTAAAGAAAAGCTGAATCTTGGTTTTTTTTCTGATGATAAGGGTTTTGACAGGTGATCAAGACTGATCAATTAATGCGGCTTAAAGTTATTGCCCATTAGTTTAGCCACAGTCTACATTTGTGCTCATACTTGGAACTTAGCTGTGAACTGGGATGTTAGCTATACACCTGCTTCTATCTCAGGCTACAAAGGTATAATTGCTTTTATAGTCTCTCTTTACACTAAAAAAAAAAAAGAACCAGGCTCCTCAAAGAATGATCAGAAATTTCTTGATTCGCAACAGCACAGCCTAACTACTAGGTGTTTGCTGCTTAGAGTTTTGTCACTAGATGTAGTATATTGTGTTTTGACCTTTCGAAGCAGAAGCCTGGTTGTCTGTTTCCTTGGTTAATATTCTATCTGTCAATGTGATGCATTAAAAAAAAAATACTCTTTTCTCTTCCTAGTCTGGTCATAGCTGGAGAGAGGGTGTGGAGAAGCAGGTCCATCTGCTCAGTTCTTTGAAGGAAAGAATTTTAATTTCTATCTCCAAGGGGGGAACCTGGGAAATTGAGCAGAAGTTAATCCTGTTTTCACATGGCAAATTCCTGAAAAGGGATAAGGAATTAAGACATACAGCATTCATTAGTTCAGGGTCAACACATCTCTATCTTGCGTCTCCTTGACCAATATGCCTCCCCATTCCTTGGCAGCAAGCGCTCCTCACTGATGGCACAGAGTACCAATATGCCTGTCATAAGTCTGTGCATCCTGGAACTTAACTCTGAAGCCTTGTATCTTCTCTGTGCTGTTTCTGTAGTACACAAAATTTCGGTAACAAGCAATAAGAGGTAATGGTAAACTCGCTTACAAACTCCAGCCTCAAGCAGCTCTCACTGATTTCTTTGCTGCTGATCTAACCCAAGAAAACCTAAAGCTATTCTTAACTAAACACATAGATTTTACTCTTTAAATTGTCCAGAGACCCTGGCTCAGCCTGAAATCAATGGACATTCCGAATGCAGAGTGGGGAAAAAATAAAATACAGTACTTAGAATTAAATTCTGGCTAGGGACAAGAGCTATATTTAGCCATTGAAAAGGTGGTTAAAAAGCTTTAATATAAATTGTATTACAAATTAGAGATAATTCTGTGTGAGTGTAATTTCACTTTAAAATCCCACATTTCAGGGCAATTCCCCTCCTAATAAAAGAGGAAACAAACACCAAAAACCTTGTCATAAGAATGATTTCCAGCCAAAAGTGTAACACATAGGATTTTACAATAACTATGTAGTGACTACATGTTTACTGAAAACAGTAGAAATAACACATTTAATAGCAGCAGCACTACTGTGTTACCTAATGGTAACATGGTAAAACCCCATGACAATTCTTGTTAATGTCGTCTTCATTAGGTAACGCAATTTCATCATTTCCAGTTAGCTCTTTGGAGACACAGGATTTTTGAGACAGATCTTATTTTTTTTAGCAGATGGATGGCTCTGAACAGCATGTAAAGAGTTATTTTGCCTCCCTTTGAAGGATTCTGGCAGGGCACATTTTCAGAAATTTACTTCAAACCATATATTATTCATGGGTCTATTTGTCTATGGAAAAATAGACTTTCTTATATTCACAGGGATTTACTTCTCCATTTCTTTGAAGGGAAAACAAGAGAGGAAAAGTAAAATGCGATTCAAGCACACCAAAGTGTAGTATTAACGGACGACAGGTTACGTTCACTGGCTCTGCACTTCTAAGCTCTTTGGAGCAGAATGCTCAGTGTTACAAAGAGTACCTAAACTCCGCAGTGTTTAAATTGCATGCCTGCTGAGAACTACAGGCAGGGTGGCAGCTTCCCCTACCAGCTTGCTCAGCAGGGATTATACATTTAGGGGCTATCTTCAGCACAGAAAGCCTTTATACATATAAGTCCTATTGACATAGCCAGGCTAGGATAAAAGTTCTGTTTATGAAATCCTTTGCTTTAAAAAAAGTGTTTGGGCCTTCTCCAAATTCTTTATAAAGCTGAGTTTGTACTGTGTATCCCAGTGAAGCCAAATCAGGCTTTGGAGTCGTTTGAGGAGACCAGGATTAGACCCTGTATATGCAGGACTTTTGGCTTGCTTAAAACTCTAGCTGTAGTGTATTTCCCTGCCCAATTGTAAAGACTGTTTCTTCCCTGTGCACTTTTGCGTTTCGGGAAGTTAACCTAAGAGGCTAGCTTGAAGTGTTGTCTGAAATCAAGGGCCAAGGGCACTAGCTTTAGGAAGAAAGTTTCTCTTACCTTAAGGGTGAAGCCTTGCTTATCAAAACTGGCTTTGGGCAAGTACTTCAGGGTTTCTGTGCGGCTGAAGTAAATTGAAAATAGCAAGCGGAGACGGGTTTTCTGGTTTTTTAAATCAGCGTGGAGTAAGATGTCTACTTCAGACAATCTGTGAAAACTCACACCCTATTTATAATAGATTTCTTTGTTTTGGTGGGGCAGGCAAGAAGTGCTTTCTATAATATCTGCCTAAGGCTGTCTCTTAAGAGTTAAATCTGTGCAGTTTCCCTTTCCTTACAGTATTTGGTTTTGTACCAGGCAGCTCAACTCTGCTAGCTGCAGTAAGAGTAAAAAAAACCCCAGCATTCTAACAAGGGTTACTTTGCAACGCTAAGCACCACTAGCCAAAGTAATGCCCTTGTTTATTAGAGAACTCCAGTCACTAAATTTAGATCCGTATGGCACAAATGAGTCCAGAATACACTTTGAAAGTGATGGTGATAACAGGATGGCTATAAAATGGAATGGTGCTGATACAGCCACAAAACCTAAGTATGGGGGAACACTTAGGTATCTTGTTGCCTTTCTTGGAGGCAGACTTTGCTACCTTCATTTGTGTTCTTGAAAAATTCTTTACAACATTCATTTTTCATTACGGACGTTGCCATGTTACCCATTTCCTGTTGGTATAACTTGAACAACACATGTAAATCACTTGAACATACAACTTCTAAGTTAGAAAGGATGGTTGCCTATGTCTAAACATCCCTCGTGTTGTTCCATTTGTGAGTTGTGGGGCTGGAAATAGGAGCACAAGCAAGAAGAAAAGAAAAATTGACCAACTTCAACAGGAGTTGTGGCTGATATGAAGTTAATTGGGTCTGTGATGCTATTTTGCATTAAGGTCCTCCCTGTAGCAGTCAGGAAAGTACCGTGCTAGTTTGGTGGGCTGGATTCAAGTAATATACATAGTCTGTACGTCTGATCTGAGTAGAAATGTACAGTCAAGAGGCTGGTTTGTAAAATCAAAGGATTCTGCGCTACATACTCCTTACACTTGTTTTTTCTACCCTTTTTTTAACAACTACGTGTCTACTTCTCAGAGGCATGTGAAGAAAAATCCCAAACCACTCAAAAATGGCTTCATTGGCTTATGTCTACCGGAGTCTGTATGTGCAAAACAGGTTCATATTGGTATGTATTGACTTCTGGCAGCTTCCAAGTGAAGGAATGAGGCAAAACCAAGAAGGATTTTTCCATTTTTTCTTATTGGGGAAGGAAGGAAGAGAAGTAATGCAGAATGATACAGGGGGGAAGAGATTTGTGGGCATCGTCAAGCCTGCTTTGTCTCTTTGCAGAGGCACACCTTCTCCTCCACTTAACTTTTTCCTTTGTCCTCAGTTCATTTCTTTGGAAGTGGCTTGCTTTAATTGAAGTGGTGTCTTGAAGTGTCTCACAGTTTGTCCTTTTACTTTCATCCCTTCTTTACATAGAAATAAAGAGTATATAAAATGTCAGCAAAATCGTAACAGTTGTATTTCACACTATATTAGTGCATCACTAAACAAGTAGAACTTACTGCAGCATAAACCATTTTCAAAGCAGCTTTTTCAGCTGAATGGCATTATAATGAGAGCAACCTGGTTGCAGGTTCAATACATGCTAAGGAAGAAAGAAAACATTCTGTTAAATGGCTTCTTATTTGACAAGTGGTTCAACAAGGCACAAAATAAAGAATATAATCTGCTACAAGTCATGTAAACAGTTTGTATAATGCTACCATTACTTCTTAACACGAGGAGGACACATCAGTCTCTTTCTTGGTTTCGCTTTGTGTCTTCTAAAGTCGCCCATCAAAAACGAAACTGGGCTTATTCTGGCTAAAAATGGCAGAGCAATCTCTTCTAGCCACATATTTGAAAGCTTTGCTTAAATAAGTCTTGTGAAACTCTTGGTAAGAAATTACTGTAATATTTTATTTGTTAATATGCCTGTAATAGATGGATGAATAGTTGAGAATGTTTGGAATTTCCCAACAAAACGTCTTTTTCACTAGACACTTAGGATTAAAACTCCTCATGAATACTTTTGAATACACTAGATCATTTTAAGCCTGCTGTAGACTTTTTGACTAAACCTGATTCCAGAGTAGCCAATATGTGCTATATTTGCTTATGTGTTCAAATAGCTGTGTTTGATCTAATATGCTTGTGAAATCTTTCTTGTGTACTATTAATTTGCATACCTCATGCTTTAAAAATATATTATTTTTTACTTTTCCATAACAGAGATTACCAAATAACTAAGTTCTTGTCTTGAATGAGCCCTAAATGTAAGTACAGTTATTTAGAAGTCAGTAGGTAGGACCAAAAGAAACTAAACCAATTTTTTAATTTTATTTTCTTTTAATATAACTTAAAAAATGCAGTTTTAGTTTCAGTTTTTATATTTTGGTTTTAGTTTCCATCAATTGTGTTTTTGTGAAAAACTAATGAATTAATTGAATAATTATGTTTGAAAACTTGAAACATTAGAAAAGTTGAGAAACTAAGCAATGAAAACTAAACAATGTTTTGTATCAGAATAACATCCTGGATTTCAATAGTTTTGTTTTTCAAAGAGTATTGTATTGGAAAGGACAATAAATAACCTGTAAATAAGAGAAAGATTTCATATCATGTCAGAGGAAACATTTTTGAACCATGTGCATTGAAATTCACATGGTCTTTCTAATTAAACTTCGTAGGTCAAGATAAAATTATTCTCTTCCATTTTTCCATCACCAGCCCTAGTGCTGCAGTGTTTATTGTTCCCTTCTGTATAATACAGGCCTCGAATTATGTCGTTTTTCTGACTGATGTGTTGTATAAAGATACCAAAATAGATTTAAATTACCTCGCTCAAATAGCGGTAATATTCTAAATGGAACAGCACTACGTGTTGATTTGAACCGATGTCAATACATTAATTTAAGTAATGATGAAGTCTAGAAGGAACAGGACCACAAACAGAATACTGAAATTTGACTCTGCTTCTGGACTTTAAAGGTATCCAGGTAATTCTTGTGCTACTCTGTAGACTGTGCATGTATACACAATAGAGTTTCACCAAGTGATTTGGCACTAAGCCTAATAATTCTGATTCTGCTGGACTCTCTAGGGCATATATACATTTAGAAGGAACCGACAATAACTGCCAATTCAAAGCAAACATTGACTTTGAATGCAGAAAGGCTTATGTTTACTTGGTTTAAAGCATCCCCATCACCCATTTATCTTCACGGTGTTTACTCTAAGGCCAGATACATCATGCTAACACTGATAAAACTAAATGTAATCTGTACTGTTCAGAGGCAATAGATAGTACGCTGCATAACTAAAACTGTAAGAGCTGCCTGCCTCTGAGAAACAGGGAGAAGAATCTGGCAGACCAAAATCCGCCAGGCAGAATTTTTCTATTGCTTGTTTCCTTTTTTCCTCTACTGTCTCCTATTTTTTTCCCCTCTTTGTCCCAGAATAAATACTTGAAAAGGTGGTTAACTACATGAATAAAGGAGAGTTTAATCGAACTAAATTGCAAGTGATTTACAAAAATGCATTTTCCCATCTTCTTTACAGTGGAAGAGAATTGCTGCTTTAACATTTAAACACATGACATTTAGGAGTCCATTAAAAACAATGGCAATCCTATATTTCAGCTAGGAAAATGGGAATAATTAACATGACCATACACTGATATATTTTCAGTCTCTCAGGGTACTTAAAGATGCAGTTATCTTTCTTACTTTTTGCTTTTTATCAATAGAAAAAAAAGAGAAAAAAAGAAAAAGATGAAGAAAGTGAGTAAAATTCTTATTTAAGGATGTCTTTGGGTAGCGAGAAAAAAAAAGGGGGTTGAATCTCAGAATAATATGGCAATGCTGAATGAAAGCTAAAAAAATAGAGGAAGAAAGAAAGGTCTTTACTGTATTTTCTTTATCACTTTTTTTAACTCCTGCATTTGTTTTAAAATCTACAAAGAGGGAAGGAGAAACTTAAATCCTTCCATTTCCAAACTTGTAGAAAAAAACACTTCAGCTGACGACTGGGAGTGTTAAAAATCTTTAAAACAGCAAATACTTTATTGCTGCCTGTGAGCTTTACTAAAAGAGTATCTAGTTTTCTGGAACAAAAGATATTTTGGCATTTGCAGCTAGCAAACACTGTTTTCAGCAGAAGTTACCGTTTCTATTCTGAATGATGAAAAGAAGAATTAAACCACTTTATAAAAAAAAAAGTCAGAGTTAGTCTTCTTTCTGTATGCATAGATTTGAAGGATGGTTAGATTGTGTCTGAAAATTTCTGCATTAAGCCCTGCACTTAGGGAAGGTATTTACCTAGTTTCATCCCCTCGGATTTGCCATATGAGGAATATTTTTAATGACTCTGTATATAAGTGTGGTTGTGATGGAGAGTACTTGTTTTATTTACTTCCATTTGTATGTTATATTCCTTTTAAAAAAGAGGGATTGAATTAGGGCAATATTGCTTCTTCCCTTAGAGATAAGAGAGCTCAGCTGGAAGAAAAAAATTTTCAGATTCATGAGTGGGGCAAATGGGGGGGAAAAAAGAGCTTCTGAACAAGGACTGGTAGGTCAGGCATTTTCCAAGGGAGAGAAAGGAGTGGGAAGATGTACGTGAAGTCAGGTGAGAGACTTCCGAAGGATCTGATAGTTTTCTGCAACTCATAAAGCCACTGAAATCGCTTTCAGGAAAAACGATTTCTCTCTGACAAGGACAGAGTGTGTGTGTGGGAAGTTTGTTAATAAGCCCATTTTATTTTTAGTCTGCCTTACCACTATGTCTATTCTGCCATAATTTCTGTGAGTTTTCTCTATTTAAAAAATTACTTCAGTTTATGTTTCTAACAAAGGTTGACCTTTGAGTATGAAAACATTATAATCTTTGACTTCAAGGAAGATGGCTAGGAAGAGGCAATTCAGAACTCCCAGTCGTCTCACGGCAGAGTACACGGTGTTGCCTTGTGAAGATTCTTTACGCAGTGCTATTGAACTTCTCCAAGAAACTAACAGAATCAGCAATGTATTTTTTTAGTGTCTGAAAGGAAAGAGGTTCCCATTAATATTTTTCAACACGCACTGATTCTGAAAAGAAAAGCTTATTTGCCATTAATTCTTGGAGAGCTTATCTTAGCCATCTATAAAAACTCATTTGCTGTGGGTTTTTTTGGTATATCAAGTCTTGAAACACATCAATGGTATATTATATTATTTCCTGTCTTATGGTCCCCTAAAATATGACCTTCTGAACAGCTGAATGTAGTCCTCTCCTATTAGCTTACTCAATCTTATGCAAAAGTTTATCAAAGCTGTGAAAAATCATCTTTTTTTCTCTATTTTTATTTGGAGAGCTCTTCTAAAACTGGATGGCTTGTTCCAGTCTCTTGCTTTGCCATTTACAACTGTCTTATACCCATTGGGTTATGTCCCTTAAATAAAATTTTCTTACTCTCCATTTAGATTATGCTTGCTTTTTTTCCCTTCTTTTTTCCACTAATACAGTGCAACTGTGTTTCTTTTCAGGCTCTCGATTTCTCAGCTACCCTAATAGCACTTAACATATTTGTTCCAGGTTGCATTCATTTTTTTGATTGCAGTAATCACAGGTGTACACAGCCTTCCCCATAGGGTCTTGCTGATGTTGTTGTACATCACTTGTATTTTCCTATCTGTACTTTGCCTCAATCATCGCAGAAGTATATTGACCTTTTTCTCAGCCATATCACATTTATAACTCATAATCATCTGCTGATAAGTTAACACATCTATTTCTGTCTTCCTCTTAGTTTTCCAATTGAAGAGACTTCAGCTTATAATAGATGTTTTTCTGTTAACCTACAACTTGATGCATTTAATCACTCCATTTTTATTATTCCAGTGTTCTTTACTACTGATTTCTCATGTCTTCTCATTTCTTACAGCAGTCTTTGGTATCTCAGGATCATAGGTCTTAAGAATCTTTCCCCGTCTTAATAAAAGTCACAAATTAGTAGCAAGAAGTGGTATGTTTAGATGCTATTATTAAATATTTTTTTTTGTCAAAGGCAATTGTATTTGAGGATATCAACAAGATGAAGCTAGTCTGCACATGGAAGTACATAGTGGAAGGATGAGAGACAGTCTGCATAAATTGAAATGAGATATTCAGACTGAATATAAGGAGAAACTTTCACTGTGTAGACTGTGAGAATACTGAAATGTTGACTGGAGAGGCTGTGCAACCTCTGTCCTTGGGGGATTTCAAGGCTTGACTGGATAAAACCCTCAGAAATCTGGTCTGACCGCATAGCTGACCCTGCTTTGAGCTGGAAGTTGAACTAGATGACCTGCTGAAGTATCTTCCAGCCTATGATCCCACGGTTTTCGTTATAAAAACATGTCTTCCTTTTTTAATTCCAGTCCTGATCTGCTGAGTCTCTTCTGGTTCTTTAAGTATAAATGTCACGGAAGTACCCTCTGTAGCCAAGCTTTAGTAATCCGTGTTCAGTCTATTGCATTCTTTTTGGGAAACAACCTGAAAAAAAATGCAAGTTTTATACTACAGGAAGATGTATAGAGAAGCAAAAATGAAGGGAACAAAATGTCTCAAGGAATGCGTCTAGGACAATTCTCCCTGTGGTAGCTACGTACAGGCAGAATGGTCTTGAACTCATCAAATTTTTGGTATGGTGTTATATTTGAGATAGAGGGGGAATTGGACAGACAAGTCTTGCATAGAACTTTTTAAGTGTTTGTGCTGGCAAAACTTGGCTTTAATCATTCCCATAGATTAAAACTACTTGTTCAATAACTATTTTTTGTTTAATAGTTTTCTAATTCCTAGGCCATTTATTCAAATCTAGGGTGCTACCTGACACTAAATAAATGTCTTTATCAAATATTCTTTTTCTTGATACTCTCCTGCTTTTCTTGGTTTATTACATTACATAGTAAGGTGCATTCACTAATTGTATTAACAACAATGAACACTGCAGAAACATTGTTTTTAAATTTGATTCATGATTTTTTTGTGACCAAAATTAAACATTTTCAAGCAGCTTAATGTTGAGGTAGTTATTGCTTTGATGAAAATCTTCTAATCTTCTCTATTTTTGGCTTCAAAAACTCATGGCAGGGAAATGTATTTTTTTGAAGTGTAGTATTACATTTGGGTTTCTTTTAGTGTTCCATATTAGAAGATACTTTTTCCTACTCTGTGAATTAAATACTTGTTAGAAGTATTTAGTACTCTGTGATTATAGAGAGGATATAAGATTTGCGCTTGCACCAAGGTCAGCATGCTCTTGCTTGAGAGAGAGACGGAAAGGAGTTGACTTACTCTTAACTCATTAGAACAAAAAGAATTCATTTTGAATTCATTTGGTACCGTTTCTCAGGAGCAACCTCAAAATTTAAACAGATACAAGAAGATCTTTTTAATAAATGTATTTTGGCTTAAGGACACAGATGGCCACTTTGTGCTTAAAAAAGAGAGCATCAGCCATTTCGAGTAACTTGGTTTTATTTCCCGAGTACCAAACAGCTTCCACAATTCACACAGCATACCAAGTGGCTGTTCCCCGGAGGAAAAGAAATAAGACAAATAATCCAGGCTTTCTACTGTAAATATGAACCAAGCTTCTCTTAAGCCAAGAAAATGAAGGACTTGTTGTTCGTATGTGCATTTCACCGCATGTGGTGCACCATGCAATGAAAACCCATGAAACTCGCATTAAGAAAATTCATGTATTTTATGAAGAATTCGCTAGACAGATGAGAAGCCTGAAATGATTCTGTTCCGCAGCGATCACAAAAATCAACCAAACCCAATCAGCGCTGACCTCCAAGAAGTTAGGGACAATCCAAATGTCTCAGTGATCTAAAGCTCTTGTGGTTTCCAGGGGAAGAAAAACATAAGAACAGCAGTTACAAGTAGCAACAGAGAAACAGAGTTTAGTTTCCCGGTTGTGATCAGCATCATTAATTTAGTAAGATTGCATGGTTATAGGTTGAGGTTGATAAACATTTCAAGAACTAATCTGCTTTCAAATGGTTTGAGATTCTGTGCAAAATACTTAATGCAGGCCCTACCAAGAAATTTAGCTAAAAAGCTGATTTGCTGGATGCTTACCCAATCTCCAAAGCTGTAAAGGAATTTTTGTTTGATTTCTTCCCTTCCCCACATACCCTTTTTATGTATTTACTCTGTAGATAGCTTTATAATAATTCTAGTTTTACAAGCATATGTTGCAAAGCATAAAGCAATGATGTATGCAGGTTTACAGCCAGCAATTTCCAGCTTTGTCTATGTTTTGTAATAATCCTCTCATTTGTAGCTGGTGAGATTTTACTTATCAATTTGACGGAGCCAGTGAACTCAACTGAAGGATGATTAGGAGTCCAAATGGAGCCCAAAAGCACTAATACATCAGTTCTCCCTACGTCGCCATACGTATGCTGTTTCCCAGCTCTTTCCACCCGTCTACATCTTTTCACTCTCGAGTCCTTGATCTTCCTTCCAAACAAAGCATCCCAGCCCATCAGACCAAGCTGCCAGCCAACTGCAATTACATCAGCACAGCACCATTTTTGCCTCTGATTGACACCAGATCCTGGCCATTTCTAGAGTAGAGATTTCAATATCAGATTTATTAACCCAACCTTGATTCTTTTTCATGTATTCTGTATATGTATTTTTTTAACAGAAAGAAATATAGCAGACGTTTAAAAAAAATGTGTGTGTCTATGTATCTATCTCCATCTAAAGTAAGTTAAAACTGAAGGGCGCTTTTTGGTGATGAACTAAAAAAATTTACTTTTTGGACAGTAAAATGGATAATAAAGATGACTGCGAGGAAAAAGTAATTATGGAGGGAATTCCAATTTGGCACAAGAAAAATAACAGATCCAGGGGGCTGTGCCAGTGGGCAATGAATACATTGGTGCCAATGAATCTCGCAATGTTGTCATTAAGCCTGCTTGTTATTGTTTATCTTCTGGTTGATCATCATCATTTGTCACCATCCAATTCCTAGCAAAGCATCACATCGTACTCCCAAGTTTATTTCCCGCTGTATGACTATTCAGCGTTGGGATTGCTGAGTGCCTGCCTGCTTACTGCTGGATGCAGGCTGAAAGGTTGGCTGCTGTGTGAGGCTTTAAGCGATTGCCAAAATATGTAATTATTTCCAGTTTAGTTGTCATAGGGATTTTTGAGATTTCTTTAGTTTTTCTGTTTGCTTGCCCTCAGTCTCTTTGTAGGCACCACTTTTTCTTTCTATTTATTTATGATGAAGCTTTGGCTTAAGTCAAAAGACAGGAGTGTGCTGGTGAACCATTCAAAGGAGATTGCCTCTATGTGAGACTGTTTCTCCAGTGAGTTAATGTTGCTCCTTTGCATCTATGTGCATTTTCAAAGCTGTCTTATGTTCTCAGGGGGGGAAAAAATTCCAGCAAACAATTTTTAGAGAAGGGCAGAGAGTGACCCTTAAAAATACATTGCCTGAAAGACCAAAGCCTCCATTAACGTTCAACCCTCGTGGATGGGAGTTGTGCTTGTTGAGTCCCTTTAGAACTGAAAGAGAAAAGAAGGCCCCTTTTCTCAGGTAGTCCCTGGCAGTAAAATCTTCCATATCTGCTACATTATCTCAGAGCTAGAGTCACTATAGAAATGGAATAGGCAATGCATATGCACATGTGTATCTACAAATACATTAGTGATAAACCTATTATCACCTCTCTTTCCCACATCATTTTTGCATTGTAGTTTGGAAAAAGCCCAGGGTATTTTCCACTTCTCCACAGATTATCAGTTTCTATTTTTAAGTACAAAGGCTACCTGGGGAATTTCATCCATACTTATACCAGTAAAAATCTGTGTTGTAGTATAGAAATTAGAGAGGTTTCAGCAGAACTCCAGATAGTAAAGATGATTAGAGAACCACTCTGCATAATAGTAATATTGCATCATTTCTACAGGGATTGCAAAGACAGAATCAATGACTTTCCCCCAGCAGATCAGTGGCAGATAGAGAAGAATTATAGAAAGTGGAAATGAATACACATAGGGAAAATCCAAGGTACACAGTCAAATGACAGAGAAGCACTAGGATGATTCTAGAGCAATGGGAGATTTTCTTGGAGCAAGACATAAAGAGGAATAATGAAGAAAGGTGGGGAAGTGTCATGGGAAACTGAGGTAGGAGCTAAATATTATAGGCTTTTTTAGGAACTGTGGTTGGATTTGGCAAATTTCTCAAAATAATGAGGATTTCATTATGTTCTCAATATTTTAAAAAATAAAATATGAATTATTTCTTGACTTCCTAGTTTATGACTTTTTGGAATATACTGGAATCAAATTTTCCCAGCCTTTTAGTACTAATAGCTACCTGATTTTTTTTTTCTAACACTAGAGATGCTGATCTAAATTTATTTCAGCAGGAGCCCAAAATTTTAAAAACTAGTTGGAGAACAAATTTATAAAAATAAATTTGTATCTTCTGAATAACTTATTCTTTGCATTTATGGTTAAAATCTCAGTAGTCTCATCTCTCAACTAATTCCAAGAATATTAATTAGTTATCTTGCTTAGGTACTTCTATTAAATATAAACTATGAGCTACAGCATGACTTTGAAAAATTGCATTTGACATAGTATTGTAGCCTGAAGTCAGAGCATTGCATCACAAAACATTTGTTGAGCTAATATTCCATTACTTCACACAGAAACAATTTTTATGAATGCTGACCTTTGCAAGGACATCTTTTTTCTTTACTAATGAATTATACACATTTTATTACCAACTGTGATTTAATTTTACAGCCATTATATTAAGACCTAATAGTTTTAATATTGAAAGGATAAGCATTCTCTAACTGACTATTTGCTGTGTTTAGGAACTTCAGAACAAACATGTTGTGTAAGAAAATAAAGGAAACTGGGTTCTTTGGGGTTTTTTGAGGAAAGTATTGAGCAGGGATTTTCTTCTAGAACTTAGGTGAAAAAGGAAAGTGAATGGACATTGGAAGCAAGGACAGGTGACATGGGAGGACTACAGAGATTCTGTTTGTCGCTGTAGGGGGAAAGTTCATGCGGCTAAAGCTCAATTAGAGTTCAAGCTGGCCAGCACTGTGAAGGACAACAAAAAGGGCTTTTTTAAAATATGTTAAAAGCGGAAGGATCAGAGGTAACACTGGTCTGTTACTTGATGAGATTGGTCATCTCGCAAATAGGGACATCCACAAAGCAGAGACATTTAATGCCTTCTTCACCTCTGTCTTTAACATAGATGATGGGCCCTGGGACCCCTGGAGCCCTGTGCTAGAAGACCACAACTGGTGCGTTGATAAACTCGCAGCCAACGCCGAACTTGTTCGAGACATGCTGCTCCAGCTGGATGCACATGAGTTTATGGGGCTCGAGGTGATTCATCCTAGGGTGTACTGAAAGAGCTCGCCGATGTTATTGTGGGACCTCTTTCCATTGTTTTTCCAATGGCCTTGGGAGTCTGGAGAGGTCCCAGTTGACTGGAAGCTGGCAAATGTTGTCCCAATTTTCAAGAGTAAGAAGGAAGACGCTGGTAATTACATGCCCATCAGTCTCACTTCAGTGCCTGGTACAATTATGGAGAAGGTTATTCTGGGAGTTATTGAAAAACACTTGAGAGACAGTGCAGTCATTGGTCATAGGCAACACAGGCTCACGAGGGGAAAAAGTCCTGTTTAACTAACTTTATTTCCTTTTATGACAAGATCACTCACCTAGTTGTCTGAGGGAAGCCAGTAGATGTGGTGGTTTTGGATTTTAGCAAAGCTTTTGATGCTGTCTCTCATAGGATCTTTCTGGACTAAATGTCCAGCACGCAGCTAGACAGGTCCATCATATGTTGGGTGAACAACGGGCTGGTGGGTTGGGCTCAAAGAGTTACAGTAAAGGGGGTTACATCAGGCTGGCGGCCAGTCAGCAGCGGGGCTGCCCAGGGCTCAGTTGTAGGGCCAGTGTTCTTTAATGGTTTTATAAATGATCTGGACACAGGAGTTGAGTGTACATTAAGTAAGTTTGCTGATGATACTCAACTAGGAGTGGCTGAGGACCCCCTTGAAAGAAGAGAGGCCTTACAGCGAGATCTGGCTAGACTAGAGAGCTGGGCAATCACCAACCGTATGAAATTTAACAAGAACAAGTGCTGGATTCTCCAACTGGGATGAGGTGATCCTGGTTATACATACAAATGGGGGGAGGAGAGGCTGGAGAGCAGCCCCACAGAAAGAGATGTGGGGGTCTGGCTTGATGGCAAGTTGACTATGAGTCAACAGTGTGCCCTGGCAGCCAAAAGGGCCACCCGTGCCCTGGGGTGCAGCAAGCACAGCACCACCAGCCAGTCGAGGGAGGTGATTGTCCCACTCTGCACCGCACTGGTGTGGCCCCACCCCGAGTACTGGGTGCAGCTTTGGGTGCCTCAATATACGAAGGACATTAAGCTGTTAGAGTGTGTCCAGAGGAGGGTGACCAAGGTGGTGAAAGGTCTCGAGGGCAAGGCTTGTGAGGAGTAGCTGAGGTCACTTGGCTTGTTCAGCTTGGAGAAGAGAAGGCTGAGGGGTGACCTCATCGCAGTCTACAACTTCCTCAAGGGGTTCAGCAGAGGAGGAGGTGCTGATCTCCTCTCTCTGGTGACCAGTGACAGGACACGAGGAAAGGGAATGAAGCTGCATGAGGGGAAGTTCAGATTGGACATTAGAAAAAGGTTCTTCCCTGAGAGGGTGGTGGGTCACTGGAAGAGGCTCCCCAGGGAAGTGGTCATGGCACCAAGCCTGGCAGAGTTCAAGGGGCGTCTGGATGACGCTCTTAGCCATGTGATTTAATTTGAGGTAGTCCTGTGAGGAGCAGGGAGTTGGAGTCGATGATCCTTAGGGGTCCATTCCACCTTGAGCTAGTCTATGATTTCAGACAAAATTGGGTCAATTAGCTATTTAAGATATGTGTGACAGAGCAGATAAAGCATATCACAGATGTAAGAACATTTTATAAGAACTGCTGCTTTCATAAAAAAAAATACAAAAAAGTCAAAACTCAGCAAAATTATTAAGGTTTTATATATGTGTATATACACATATGAAATGTAAGACAGCTTGCAAAGCAGGAAAGAAATGGTATTAACTAAGGAATAAGGAAGTTTATCCAGAAGCCCAAAATAGAAATAGTAAAATAAATATTTGCCCATTACTGATTATAACAAATGCAGCGTATTCTGCAGGGTATATTAATTTTGTTTAATTCTTCATTGAAAAATTATTGTAAGGTTTTATTTGGAAAAGGTTGATTTATTTCAGTGAAGTAGAAGTGCTTTGCTGTATCATCTTGCAAAGTCCTTTAAAGTTAGAGTCAAATTAATCACTTCGTCAAACCCCCACATTCTATAGGTATTACAAGTAAAAGTTTGAAATTCTCAACAGTAGAAATTTGTGAATAGCTTTTACATTAAAGTTTACCAAAAAAAGCTAAGTTTCCAGATAGTCCATTATACACTATCAGTGACTTTATTTCTGTAAATACCAGCCTCCTAATGTGATATATAATATGAATAATAATTTAGAGGCTTTTTAGTTGTATCAATAGACTTTTGTGCATGTGCTGCATCTACTGGTAAGAATGTTTTAGAAAGAGAAAGCCTTTGAAAGCAGACAGGGAAGCATTCACCTGAATTTGCTGGGGATGGGACTGGGATTGTTAAAGTGAAATTTGTCACTTTAGGTGGTAATCACAACGGTTATTCCACTTAAACCTGAATTAAGTCTTAAAACTAAATTTTAATTTAACATACTGCTAAATAAAGTATAAATAAGCTATAAGTATGGGGGCTCCTTTCATGGAGAAAGTCCATGAATGCTCTGTGAAGTCTGCTGGCCAGAGTTACATCCGACAAGGTACTTTATATAACAAATTACAGAACCATAAGATGTTAAAATGTTTTTTTCAGGAGAGACATGCAATCCTCTTAAGTCAGCTCTGTTTGCAACTCCGTTACCCTTTCTTCAGGGAGCCCTCCGTTTCTTCCTATCATTACCAGCAAGTCAGTGGCCCCAAAGTGCCTTCTGCCTCATGGTAGAAAGCAACACCGCTAAATTTCATTCTTTTTCATGTAAAATAGGAAATGCGTATACAGAGGGTCATCTCTGTGTGTAGAGAGATGTGCTTGGGTGGAAGCTGGGAAAGAATAATAAAGAAAACAATGTCGGCTTGGAGATTTAATTAGCTCAGAAAGCCTGCTAAGTTCCTATAATCAAAATATATATATATGTATGTGTAGGAATAATTTTTAAAATATAAAAGATTTATTTCCTGTCCTATTCTCTAAGTTATAAGATTTACTCATTGGAGATCTTACTATTGCTATAGCAGCAGCTGTAATCAGCTTCAGTAAGAACCACTAAAAATTAGGCAGACAATGAAAGCCACTGTTCTTGACATATATTCAGTGGAAAAGGGCTGGAATTCTCAAAAGAAAATAAAAATTTCACTCTAGGTTTTAATTAGAGAAACTTATGAAGTCCAAATGCTTCAAATAAGCTGCTTCAAATCCAGCAGACTTTCCAAACCGATACTCTTTTTGAAGATTTAATCATCAATAAATTACCATTCTTCTATGCTGACTGAAGAACAATAATATAAGGATCAATTCATCATGGTGTGTGTTAGTATATTTAAAGAACAGGAAAAAAGGGGAGCTTATAAAATAGAATGAAAAATCCTGTCTGTACCAAGTTCCTAGAGTTTCTCCCTGCCCCACCCCCCCGCCCCGCGCTAAAGAGAACAATAAAAAAAAAAAAAATCCTTAAATCAAAACTATTATGTTTTGAGCAGTGTACTGAGTCTAGATTCTCCTTGATGTATTATACATTTGTAGCATATTACATCATAGTATATATTTAAATGCACCATTTTATTGTACTAGGCAAAGAAGACATGGCTGTTATAATAAATATGATGTATTTAGTTCTTTTGTTGTGCATTAGAACTTGGAACAAAGTAACGCATTATACTGCTTCTCCCTCCCTTCTTGCAAGTTCCCTTGTATTTGCCAATAGTTTCTCCGGGATTTATTATCTCGAGAGTTCTGTATGACATCTTCTGAGCTACTTTAATCAACATCTTAATAGCCATATTCACATCCTAATATTAATAAGGTGTCTGGTATCATTGGCATTCCAGTACTTGCATAAGCTGTCATTATTTTCTCTTTGGATCCCATCTGACACATTATTTTACACAGCCATAACTATATTGCATATATTTGTAGATTTACCAGTACTAAACCGTAGGCTACGAAGTCTGCAGGTACATTGAAATTAATTTATGGTTTGACCTAAGAAAGATAGAATATTTACTCAAACAGCTGAAATTAAGTTTCTTATTTATAATTGAAACACATCGGCAGCAAGACTGCTCAAAATTTCAACGGGCAGCAATAGAATTTTATGAACCATACTCCCTGATAAGTACTAGGCTTTATGTGGATTTATCTCACTGTATTGCAGAGGTTTTTCATATATAAGTAGTTCGGTCTTCTTGCTCAATAACCAGTTATGTTGTTGTCATTCCTGCTCATCTAAGGTATCCTAAATTGTTTGTTATTTTGCAGCTGATTTTTTACCTGGAAGTATTTTTCAGCATGCTAGTGTGACTTGGATTCCAGTGGGCTAAGTAGTGTCACATTCCACCTGAAACACAGAAGATAAATATGTCTCTGTGCTTTCAAGAGTGTTTTGAGACAAGGCTAATTCTTCAGATTATGCAGCAAGACAAAAGTGGTTTTATAGGGTTGTGTGATAAACATTTCACTGTCTGAAAAAACCGCCACAGTTATAAAAACACAGTTATAATCCTTTGGAAAAGAGTGAATTTTACTTTGGTTCATGGGCACTTGTGGGAAAGAAAACCAACAGAGAAAGATGAAAGAAAACACACAAAAAACCATCCCTGGAGGTGTTCAAGGAACGTGTGGATGTGGCACTGCGGGACATGGTTTAGTGGGCATGGTGGTGTTGGGTTGGTGGTTGGACTTGATGGTCTTACAGGTCTTTTCCAATTGCAGGGATTCTGTGAAAAGCACAAGTATTGGCTAATGTCGGAGGAAATTTTCTGTCAAGTTCTCTGGGTAGAGTTTTCTTTGTAGTTTTCTGAGGGACAATGCTGCAAGCATTAGAGTGGAGAGTTTTGGAGAAATTCTTCTTGTCTAAAAACTATGGAGAAGAGTACTTACAAAAATCAAAGGCCAACAACCATCTTGTAATATCCTTGCCTTTTATTACCAAGATAGCTGTACCGCCACTGAACCCGTTTCTGTATTACTGTTATTTTGGCAGTTATGAAAAAGGTGAAGTTTCCAAGTGCAATACTTGGGGGGTATACCACCCCCCATCCAGTTTGCTCATGGAAATTTCAGGTATGCAGAAGAAGGATTTAGATAGATTTATTTTTTTTCCATGGTCTCCAAGCACTTTCTTCTCTCAGGAGGCATGCAGAGTTATTTTGTTTCAGGAGGATGGTAGGAATCAGTATTGTCAGGAAATCTAGCAATGTCTTCTAAGAGCTGGGATAACAGCTGTTCAGCTGTGTGTCATAATTCCTATTTCTAAAAATTCTTTTAGCTTAGAGTCAGATGCATTTAAAAACTGATTCTACTGTTCCATCACTGCTGCTTGTGATGTTCCCAATTGCTATAACTTGCAATATAGTGACAACCACAAAGTCCTTGGTGACTACAGATTTGTTACCAGACTTTGCATTTATATTTATCCCAAAGGATAACAAAGTGTTTTATATACCAGGCACACAGCAATCACTTCATCTACCAGTGAATCAGACACCGCTGGGGTGGAATACAGCAGATGTTTAACAGCATAAAGCAGTATTACACAACAGTTTTAAGACAGAAAGTGAAAAATGTCTTATCAAAATGACACTACAGAAGGAATTTAGGAAGGCAGAATGTAATTAAGCTAACTGCAGTTTATACAAGAAACCGATGGTAACATATTATTCTTGCAAAACAATGTCGTAAGATCTTTAGCAGACAAGAGTGATAAGACTTCAGTTTTATATCTTACCTGCAAAGTCAAACTTTCAGCAGCACAATGGCCTTTAATACAATACTAGAGCTAGTTAACTGCCAGTATTTAGAAGGTGCAATTAACGCAAGATAGTCAACTACTGAATGACAGATATAGTATTTAATATGTAAAAAGATGCTATAAAACAGAGCCTGATCACTAGAAGAGCCAGACACTAAACACTGATAACACAACTCTGGAAAAACTCTTTTAGTCTCAGTGAAGCTATTGTGGATTTGTATCACTGTTCGAGACACCAGATTCTGTCACAGACCCTATAAATACTTCATTTGGTTGAAATATTAAATAATGAATAAACTTTGATTCCTCCACAATATCTTCTCCATTTCTCCAAAAGCATAGCATATGCTGCACCCTAGCATGACTCTGGTTCATAGTTTTTTACAAAATGTCCACCTAAACCATATCACAAACCAATAAAAATGTTGATACTTCCCCTCCCCCCCCCCCCCCCGTAGCTTTAAAATAAAGAAAACCTCACGCCGAGAAATTGCTTATTTTATAAACTCGCATATAGTGTTGCTTAAGCTTTCTTAGCTGTAACACCACCAGAAGGGCAAGAGTGAGAGAAATGGTGGTGTGTTTTTAATAAATCTCTACATGACAGTTCATGGAAAGGCTATTATGGGTAAATCTTCACAAGCTGTCAAGTTTTCGCTCTATACATATTCCTCATTTTCCAAAAATCTTGGCTATAATACTCTCTGTAAAATAATTTCATGCCTTTTTTTTTTTTGTGGTACTGCTTAAAAAAAATCCAGAAAAGCAAACTAAAATTTTAAGTACTTGGAGAAATACTGCTGCAACTGAAGTAAGGATAAGAACCATGAATTATGCAAGGCTAAGCATATTATAAGATAAACCAATCTATATACGTTATGGACAGCAGTAGCAATTCATGGCGAGGAGGGAAATTTGTTTTGCACCCCAGTCATCCTGACTACTGTGTAAAGGCAATCCAGCAAACTAACTGCTAGAAAAAGCCATGGTCGTTTAGGTATTATCATCATAAGTCAGTGGCTGAAATTTGAGGTCACTCCATAACACATGAAAAGAATTGGGAGGTCCTTGTTTCCCCAGGAGACATCCATGCAATAGAGCACTTCACAGAAAAATTGAGTCTGAAGCCTTGCTTGAACCAGTGTGACAATTCTGTAACCTTCACAGTTCTGCTGTAACGTATTCCTAAGAAGGAAGTTAGTGCACTTTAATTTCAACACTTACTGACTCTTCAAGTTGTACACGTATCTGGAGATAGTTGAAAGTGTATTTGCTTGTCCTGAATCCACAGTTCATCCTGAGATTTGCTCATATTCAACAGTCAAGTCACTAAAAACACACACATTATATGATTTCACCCCTTGCTGAATTACTTTCATTGAATGGTATGGGGAACCAGGATTTCTGTTACTGTACTGAACAAGTGACTTTAAGCAGCATTATGTTTATTAATGGTCATGCTCAGAATGCCATTACAATATGCAGAAATTTTATTTTATACTCCTGAATAGCAAAAATAAATCCCTGGGAGTTTCAAAGTTCAAAATAAAGGGATAATATGAAAGAGACACTCTCGTACAGTTAGTGATGTTTGTGGGGTTTTGGTTTTTTTTGTTCAACAAGAAAAGGTACTACATAAAGTGCATAGAATCTTTGTTCAGTTGGGATGAAACCACAGGCTTTGTGTTGCACTTTAAAAGTACCATTCATCTTTCTTGGACTTAGGGAGTGTTTCAGTAAGGATTCTTTGGTATTATTATTCCCATACATATAAAATACATGCTTAATATGTGTAATTTTTGTACCTAAATTCCTAATACAAAAATTTTGATTCATTCTCTGACTATGCAGAGATTTTCTAAAGAATTTGAAAGGGACTGCTTTCTAGACATATCCTGTGTTTTCAAAGAACACAACTTTGTCACAAGCAAAATAACACAGGATATAAAGATTATTGAATATCCATATGGAATTCCTTTGCTTATTCTACTATTGTATCCTAATTTATTTAAAATATTAATAACTTCAGTATTTGTTTTGCCAACTGACTGACAGTTAGAAACACAAACGCACTCTTTTAGTCCCAACACAGAGCCAGCCATCATTTGCAATTGAACAGGTCTATGGCGAGTTCAGGAATATTAGTAATAATATAATTCCCTGCACTTAGTATGTTTCATTCTAAGTCAAGGCATTTTAAAATCATTAATCCTGTGAGCTATCATAGAATAGAGAATAAAATGTGACTCCTAACTGGTAGGCAGATGCTCCACCTCCCCAGTAAACATTCACTGTCAAACAATGGAGCAGAATAGTTGTGGATTGAAATAAACTCTTTGGTCAAAATGATGTTTTTAGGTGATAGAATGTTGGGGTTTTGTTTCACTAAAGGAAGTCATAACTTCAATAGATGATGCGGAGTAGGAGGCCCCGTCAATAGTCCAGTAAAACCCAGCTCCGCAGCTCTCACCGCAGCTGCGATAACTGGAAAATGTGTAGAAGCAGCCCAGGCGATCTTGTAAGGAGGCAGCCAGGAAGCCAATCATATACCCAGATGCTCCACTGGAAACACAAATCTGAGAGCTTTCCAGCTGGGATCTTGCATCTGCCAAATTTGTCACATAAGTGGTCACAGCAGTTAGGTTCTGCGCTCCAGATGAGAGGGAAAGGCACCAAAGGGAGCTGTTTACCACCCTGCAATCAACAGGAAAATGCTGTGCCAACTGAAAGTGTAATCATATCTACAGCAATGTGCTAATGAGCTCTGAAAATGTTTAGCAGAATAAGAGAAGTCTCTGGAATATAGAGAAATCAAATACACTGTACATAGACATAAAATTATATGGTAACGTTTATGATTAAAAATCTTCATTAGCCGTAAGCTGTCTATAAAAACAATCAAATCAAGCCAATAGTAACACTATGCTGGATTGCTTGGCTTGATTACAGATCTGTGGTTCTTTCTTCACAGGTAGCTCAACCATTAGTAAAAGCATTCATCCTTCAAACTCTTGCCTGAGAGACGCTAAATATAAATTGGTTTTTTATAGCTGAGTATTAGAAGGTTGGTTGGTCACTGAGAAATGAAGACTCTTTAATTAAATAAAAAAAACCCCTCAAGCCCCCAAAACAAAACAGAGATGTTTCAAACTTTTGATCGTTCTGGGGTAAAAAGCGTTAATGCTTCATTCAAAAATTTGCTCCTAAGTGATTAACAGTGCACCAAGTAAAACTGCCTTCTGTCCTGAGGTGACACTGAGCTGTACCTATCTCTGGTAAGACGGGGCATTGTCTTTCTCCTCCTTTTCCCGAGGTTAGATTACAAACTGAGCTGAGGCCTCTCTTGCCATGTTTCTGTGCAGCACCTGGTGTGGCAAACTTGACTACGTTGTATAGAATCCTCTATAAACAAAAAAACACCAATCAGAAATAGTGAACCCTATGGATAGGATAAACCAAAAGAACAGAGAGTGAACCCTCCAGAAGTCAGGAAACCCATTATGACCAAAAGCGATAGACAATCTAGTGCATTTCTAAACAACATAATTGGAAACTACAAATGATATATAAGTTTCATAGGGTGGACCCATTTGACGAAGGTGGTCAGTAAAATGATATTCATGGGCAAGTGTATTGGTTGAACGTGTTTTACAACTTTACAAGAGACCAAAAATAACCAGAAAACCTTTTTCCTTAAAGATGTCCTAATTCTTTGTTAGTTTTCTTCAAGGAATAGGAAGATTGTCTGAAGATATGGAGGTTCTCCTGAACTGACCCTAATAAACCATGAGGCACACTCTGATACAGCTAATGCATGTTAATGAGGGAGCCATACGAATTACATTTGTTATTCTTGATAATGTATAGCCTTGGGAAGACAGCAAATTGGGGAGGCTACAGAGTAACAAATCATCCCACTCCTTCTGGCTGTTTGCTCCAGTAGTTCATTAATTTATATAGCAAATGTGGGAAATATCAATATATCATCAATATTAATGTAGTACCACTATGGGTGTAAAATATTTATCTGGGACAGCTGGTAACGGTGTGCTCTCCGTCACTGTCCTTTGTGTCAGTCCTCTGAGCCTGAGAGAATTTTTCCTCAAATAACAATGCACTTGCCCTTTTTTCCCCTAACAATATGGTCTGCCTGTGTGCTGTTTACAGGTCTTGCACGGGTACAGTATATCTTTACAGAATAAAACCCCTTCAGAGTGAAGAGGTTACACACGCAAGTAGTACAACTGCCATAACTGTGGAAATGGTTTCTGAATGTGCGGAGAATAATGAAGTCTCTTGTGTTTCCCCAGACCGGGGACTGCAACCTGAATTCTAGGAGCTTGACAGACCATATTTTGGCTCGTTTTCCAGACCAGATGGCACTGAAGGGCAATACTAGCTGGCCTGCATCCTTTAAAATCAGCCAGCCCATTTCTTTTAACAGTTTATCCAATGACTTCCTTATTTTCCATCAAGACAATTAAATGAACAAGGCTGAATTACAATATGTTCTAATGTTATTTCTTGAAGCTTCAGCTAACGAAGCAAGACAATAACACAAAGCCAGCGTCTTATTACCTCACAGTGAACTACCTGTGGAACTACCGTGCTTATTTCCTACAAGGATTTTCTTTAGAAGAATGTCAAGGAAGAGCTAAAGGGGACTTTAACAAACAAAACCAACAACATCCAAGCATCTCCAGATTATACAATAGATCTGACTGAGAGGGCTCTACATCTTCCTCTTGAATGTTGTGTCCATTTCTTTTACACAGCGGTCTTTTTGCTCCATTCACAAAATCACTAAGGTTGGCAAAGACCTTGTAAGATCATCAAGTCCAACCACCAACCCAACCCCACCATACCCACTAAACCATGTCCTGCAGTGCCACGTCCACACGTTCCTTGAACCCCTCCAGGGATGGTGACTCCACCACCTCCCTGGGCAGCCTGTTCCAATGCTTCACCACTCTCTCAGGAAAGACATTGTTCCTAATATCCAGCTGAAACCTCCTCTGGCGCAACTTGAGGTCATTTCCTCTTGTTCCATGAGAAAACTAGAACATGAGAAAACTTATCCCTGATAAAATTCAGAGTGGTTAAAATTTTTGGAAGGTAGCACATTTCCACACTTCTTTTCTGAAAACAAACAGGAATTTTCCTCCTTCTCTGACATCCCAGCATCCAATGCTGCTTTGAACTCCTCCTCCACCATGTCTCAAAGCATGGGGGGCTGTGCATTTAAAAGATTCACAGAAAGATGGTTGGAATGGTTTGTTGTGTTATGTAAAGCAGTAAATCAAGCAGTAAATCATGCAGTACTCGTTTGCTGATTGCTAACAAAGTTTTCAAGCATGAATAGATTGCAATAGGTCCATTACCTCCAACAAATCCTTCATAAGAGCTATGGACAAACCCACAGCAGAAGATGAATAAACTCTTAGTCAGAAATGTTTTAAATGCGGTTGCAAAGAGATGCATGATAGTAAATATCATGATTTTGAGAATAGCAATAAGAGATAAAAAATAGCTCTTCAGCCCATAGCATAAACTAAAATAGTATGTAAATGGAATGTGTCATAAACATCACGAACTCGAAGAAAATGCATCTTGTAATAGTGCTGTAGGAAGGATGGGTTTAAAAGAAATTATGTTCTTGGTCTTACAAAGAGCTAAGAGCTAGAGAAGATTCTGCAGATGTTAGAAAAGCTGTAATAGAACTGAAATGGCACTACTCCTAAGACAGTCTGCAACACTCCATCAGAGGTTCAGAGAGGACCGTTGTTTTGGAAGTTACAGTTGCAGAAGAAAAAAGTAAAACTAAGCCAATTATACTGAGTGGTGGTTATGCATCAATGTGTGTTTGTTGGCCATATTTTATATGATGTTTTTTTCCTCTAAGTAGGAGCTTATTTAGCTTAGGATCTGTATAGAAAGTGAAGAGGCAGTGTTTTCCCCACGTAAGATTAGTGATTATTCTGGAAAGATACTGAGAAAACATTCCGTGTTTGATGTGTTAGAGTTTTCCCTCAGAATTCATAAGAAAACACATAGCAAATATTCAGATAAATTGTATATTGTCTTTTGGGACACGTTTTCTTAGATGGGCATTCGATTTTAACTTGCTATCTTGAGACGTTTCGGTTGAAAATATAACATTGATGAGATTGAGATTCCAGGTTCTCCACAGATCTTCTTTTAAGAAAAAAGAAATAAAAAAATAAATTAAAAGAGCATGACCAGAGGCTTTTGAAGCCCTGGAGTTGCTAAGCTGAAATGAAACAACAAATTCAGGGTTCAGTGAAATAAAACTAGCATATTCAACATAGAAATACTCAAAGCAATATTACAGATAGAATGTAATTGCTGATGGAATCAATAACGTGGTTACCTATAAAGAAAAGAATCTGGGGTGAAAGAGAGGGGGCTGGGGGTGAGACGACAATGAGGAAGACCTGTATCTAGTCCAGCTGCTAAAACCAGCGATGTTGCAGCACTGTTTAGGCAGAGCTCTTGAACAGAT
This sequence comes from Gavia stellata, assembly GCF_030936135.1. NCBI lineage: Eukaryota > Metazoa > Chordata > Aves > Gaviiformes > Gaviidae > Gavia > Gavia stellata. The sequence goes on along the minus strand of NC_082600.1, from coordinate 48,592,953 downwards.
AAAGAATTCAAATCTTAATAGAAAGCTTCAGATAAAAAGAGCATTTGTATGTTTAAGTTTCACTTCTAGGACTGCTTTCACTTGAACGCCCAGTGAGTAGTATATCTCAAAATTTTGCCTCTGGTCATCTTTTTACAGCCAAATAAAATGACATAGAATGTTAAAGACAGATTTTGAAAGCTGATCCCATATTCCCAATGGGACAAGTCTCAAGGTCTGAGCAAGTGACACAATTTTACAGGTAAATGATAAGATCCCTAAAAGCACTTTCTGAATATCAAGAGTGTGTAAAGCTTCCAATAGGTATATAATTAGGTCCTGGGAATCCCAAGATGGAGGAAGATAGGAAGCACTAAATTACCTGAAAATTTCTTAGGCCAATGATGACTGCAGTCTGAGATCGCTCAGTTCATAGACTGTATACTTCAAATGGTGATGCAGGTGCCTGGGGAGATAGACGCATCTCAGAGACTGATTGAACCATATGGTTTTTATGTATATGGACGCTAGAGTAGGTGTTAATGGTCAGTATTTTTAAAATTAGCTGTAGACAAAGCAATAGGGAACTTACTCTTTGAAGGGCTCCAATTGTTTTGTTGTGTAACTCATTCAACAAAGTGCTCTAACAGATTCAGGCAACCAATGAAGCAAACCTTTGTCAAACGACCTGTTTTCAAATGATTTTAAACACACTGCGTTCCCTGTTTCAGTTAATTTTAATTATTTCTTAAAACCTTTCTCTTTTTAGCCAGCACAAGTTCTATAAAAGATTCGGTCCTACGCGCCTAAAAGCAATTGCACGTAAACGGAGCCTGCTCCTGTCCATGACCCTTATTTAAAAGTTTCTTTAAAATCCTTCAAGTGTTCCTTATGCAGATAAGCTCAGAAAGCTACTCAACTGCTCCTCGTATGAAATTCAGAAGAAATACATAGCTGAAAGAATAAAGAAAGGGACAATAGTGGAGAAAGATTTAAAGAGCAGAAGATGACACGCATTTTACGATGAACTGAGACACTTGAATCATCTGGCCGTTTCCAGGATCGCATATGTGCATTACACATATTGCCTTACATATCAGTAGGCAAGCTAGGATCCAGTGGGTTTCCGATAGTACTTCACATCCTGTGAGGATTGTGTTTGCATTATCCTTAAGCAAACCACGCTCACCACTTTGTGAGTAGGAACAGTAGAAATCAGTCTTGCAGGAAAATATTAAAACTAATAGGAAAACTAATTAGAAGACAACAGGTTTTATTCTGTAATCTGATTGTTAATGGAACACCCCATATTCAGGTACCTGGAGCTGTTTTGATGCTGAATGGTGCATGTACAGTTTAAAGGTGTAGAACATGGCACGCTAGCATGGTAGTGCAAAATGACTAGTGCACTCAGATCAGCAGGCAGACTCCAGCTTAAGTCACAGGAGCTTAATCAAAGATTCCTGCGCAACTCATCACAATGAGCAAAGTTCTGCAGTCAAACGTTACTGCAAATATTATTAATCATATTCCCTTAAAAAAAAGCAAACTCATTGTACAGGAAGCCTATAAGGCAATGAAAATATTCTGTGGTCATAAGTTCAGAACCCTTGATCATCTCTATAAAGAAATATTTCTGCTCAAATTCTGCCAAAGCTAGTGGGAGCTGTCTCTGACGAGTCAAGGTGAGCTGGAGAGCCAATATAGAGTCAACGCTCATCCTGGTTATTGCAGGTGAAGAGGAAGGATAGTATTCATTCCATCCCTTCACGTGAAATTATTTATTTTTGCTGTGTAATAGTTGAAGTACTCAACGCTGCTTTTTCTGGCGTTAATTGCTAGCAGAAGCACTACTGTAATGCTTAAGGTCATCTCTGTCTTGAGGTCAGTGACAGGCTTGTTTGAGGTTGTAAACAAAAGTCAGGCCTATTACGTTATTCTTGCCAAAACGGACTTATTTATGAGAAATGTTAAGTATCAAATATGATTTTAGGTTTATATTTTATATATATAAATAAATATAAATATATTTATAAACTGCAGCAAATGACAATGAAATAAAACATTTGATGTTAACTGGAGCATGAAACTTAGAGAAGATAAAGACATAAAAATTGAAGTGAATTAAGGTATTTATTAAAATTATCTAACTATCTGTACACTTTATTGCTATTAATAAGCATTTACCCACATTCTGATTAAATCTTTGACTAAGCCTGCATACCATATCATACAGTTCTGTTGTCTAAGGGGAGACACAGGCCCTTCGTAATCTATTTTCTGGTAAAAAGCATCAGTTATAAAGTGGTTGACCTATAATAATAGATTGTAAAAGCTGTTTTCAGTAAGTATTCCTACATATAATCTCATTCATGAAATTTACTACAAGATAATGTAAAGGAAAACAAATATAGCCAAAACAAGGACCATTAATTTTCAAACAAATATTTACATAATGTAGTTAGCTTTAGTTTATTAAAATTAATTTATGGGGGGGGGTGTTCAGTTTTCAGAAAAAAACCTATTGTTATTTGTTCACAGTTCTGACTGCCTAGAATATAACTTCCTAAAATAAATATATTGAATTCACCTAATCATTTCCTCAGTTTCCTTAATAGAAAAATGGAAGACAAAACCAGATAGGCTTTATAACATGTCTAGATTTCTAAAAAAACTGAATCCTAGACCAATTAATTGATAAGAAAGTTAATTTCCAAATCGAGGACCTTCATAGATAATCTGCCAGCCACCTTGCTGTTTATACTGAGAGTGTCAAGGTCAAGTGCCTGCTGCTGTCTGCAAGTGTCCAAGTCTTAAAACACTACAGGATTTACAGGATGAACTGAACACTATTAATTTAATCAAGAGACCTTTAACAAACCAATATAGACCATGTAACTTGTACTCTGAATATACAACATCCATTTAGAACGGTGTTTTTGAAGACAAATTAGTCAACGATGTAAAGCACTGCAACTGCAGTAATGAACACCACAAAAATTCCATAATTATTTGTTTTGTATTCAGAGCAAGTTTTCAACAGCATCAAGTGTAGCCTCAGGCCTCATTTACATTGAGCAACTACCCGTTATATAATTTTCTTTCAGTGTTCATTTAGTAAACACTGACCACCAAGGCCCTTTGAAGCAATGTTATATAGATGGTAACAAAGATACCATACTACACACTGAATATAGGTGACACTGATTCTATTATTTCCTTACTGACTTTGCAATCCTACTGTCTTTAAAAGTAGGTTTTGGTATGCAATCATAAATCACACATGGTTTCAATTATGATTGTGGGTTGGGGTTTTTTAAGTCTACCAAACCTCATGAGGACTTTAGATTTACAACTCTATTGTGTTACTAATAAACCTACTAACTTTATTTTGCAGATTCTCAGGCCTAAATTTACAAATATCTTCTCATTTTGCTACTTGAGTGGACATGACTAGAAAGGCACCAAAACCCAAAACATTCGAGTTACTTATAATTGTAATGAACTTGTCTAATGTCATTCAAGTAACACCCAACAGGACAAACAAAAGTGACTAGGAGGACTTCTTGACCAGGTTTCTCTGCCTGGTTATACAAAACTCATATTTGCTAGAGACCAACGCGTATACAGCAATCTGTATAGTTATTAGACGTAAGAAAGGACGGTTGTGACTGACCTTGAGCACCGTTGCTGCAAGGAAGTAAATGGTGCTGGCCTGGGGATTAGCGATAGTAATGACCTGAAAGTAAAATGAAGAAATAATAGCTCCACCTGGAGATTAGAACCCAAAAGTGTAATGAGGAAGAATCCAGCAACAGTAAATGCAAAGGACTGGTGACATAAATCTGGCATGGTAAAGAAAGGAGGTGGGGAAGATGTCCCATGCCAACAGAGGAGCAGTGCTGGTAGGTCTGGCTGCTCAGAGGAAGTGGAGGCACAAATTCTCCTACGGAGCTGTGGTATAGGCTGTAGATAGTATGTAACAGTAACAGGTTCCATGTGAGCGAGACGTGCATATGTTTGTGTTCTAAGAGTTATTATTTTTTGTTTAAGAAGATGGTTTTTTGTACTACCAGTACTAATTTTAGTTATTGGTTTCTTAATTTTAATTGATCAAAGCAGTATTTGAATTAAGCTAGGCTTCATATATTTCCCTGGCATAACCATACCCAGTAATTGATCAATTCTCACAGCGCACCATTATGAAATTGGTGTGTGGCATGTTGGCAGAAGGTGTGAAAAGTATCAAGATCTGCAAACTGATTCCTGTGCTCCAGTGCCATGGCTGTCCTGTGAGAAATTGGTGAGGAATGCAGGCAGCCTGAGGCTGCCCCTGCAACAGCTCCTACTTCTCTCGTTCACACCTCCATTTTCCTCTTCTGTCCAAATGCAGACTTGTGTACAAGAAAGGTCAAAATACAGTGGGTTAGAAGGAAATAAAACAGGTTGTGCCCCATGTAATCACAATCAGTCTTTAGAGGAATAACTGACGAAGGATGCCAAGGCAAGAAAGCCAATAAATAACATATTGGAGATAGACAATGTCACATACATAAGACGGGAAAGGGGTCATTACTTCATTGCAAGCAATGACTTAATAGTTAGACAAACAATTCTGCCTCACATCAAGCAGTAAAATTACAAAAGGCATAGCAGTAGACATCAGAGTAGTCAGTTTTAAATTATATCAGTCACACAGGGATTTTATCCTACATATCCCTTGAATATTAGCAGGGGCTCTAAGTCCTTAACACTTCTGTTACAGAAAATGCAAGGAACATCTTCTTGTTAGTAAGAGCCCACCTGAGGCCAAAAATGTTGTAAATATCACTATTTGAAATTTTTTCAAATTTTTTCAAAACTCTTTTCTTTATTTTCCAGCACTGTTTATATTTACAGAATGTAGCCATTGCATTGTTAAATTCCCCTATTTCAGTTGACAAAGTTAGCAGTACTCCCTACTTAACAAAAACATCAGGATGTTCTTTTAGTGCTTATGCAACAAATAGGTGCTGATAGATGAGAAATTTTCAAGAGATTTCTATTAGCACTAGAATTTGAATCAATAAATAGTTTTTAAAACAAATACATAAATCATTAATTTTTCCCAGTCTAGGGAATTTTTCCCCATCTGGGCTTCATCATCTTTGAAAAGTTTGTATATATTTTAATGGCAGTTTAAACCAGTATTTTTTCTTTCTTTTGATATTCAGTTTCAGCATAGCTTCTACATCCAATATATTATGGGATCTTATATTTTCTTTCCCTCGGTAGCTCCAAACTTGTGGCTTCCTACACTTTGCCACTGGTGATTTTTTTAATACGCTGTCTAATCTTCAGGCTTTGACTCTTTTTATTGCATCACAGGTCGCTGAAACAAATTTTTAGTTCTTTTCTGATCTAGTTTGGTCTGTTTTACCTTAATAGGCTCATGTGCATTCAACAATACTTTACCTATATGTTTGACATTAAACTGGTAAAAGTAATACAGGGAAGTAGGAGGGAGGTCTGATTGTGTCATGTATTTTCAGGATCTCAAACATGTTATTACAATGCAATGTCACCTTCTATTTGCAGAAGACTAAACTTTGTATCCACATTTTTCCTTTACAATTCCATGCTAATGAACGTCCAGTTTGGAAACATCCGCACATGAAATAGTATTAGACATTTTAGCCAAACAAGTCCCATTATGGGCAAAGGAGATAAAGGTGCACATTTTACCGTTTGCTGTTTGGGGAATGAAGTTCCTGACAGCAAATGCAGTTGTTGCTACCTGACACTACGTTATGGTTAAACTGAGTTTCTTGTAAACCCTTTCCACAGATCTAGTTTCCAGCTCAAGAGCATGACTTCTTTAAAAACTTGTTTTTTATAAAGCCTTATTTTATCCATGTCTGCTGAGCAGATAGATATTCAACAATCTCAGTTCAACAAGTTCTCCAGAGCTGGGAACTACATGCTACAGGTTTTTTTTTTCTGAGAGCCTGGAAGAATGGTACAGGATTGTCAACAGAAACACAGAACTTGGACATACCTTTGGCAACGCACAGAGTCTTGATCAAGACCAGTGTCTCTCATCTGAATAGTTTTGCACTGTGCTTTTACAAAATGGCAAGCCTTAAAAGATACAGAAGAAATGGATTCTGAAAATAGGAAAAATAAATATACATAGTCACGCACATATTAAACAGAAGGAGAAGGTTGGATATACATCTTCTAACTTCTGCCAACTGAATGATTCAGTGAATCATATTAATATCTTGTATTTGGGTCCACATATGATGAAGAGTATTAGCTTTCATGAAAATCGCACTGACATTTTATATTTCATTTCAATTATCTTTGAAAGTTGTTATAAGTAATCAGAGTTTTAAAACTTTTCTGAGGAATATGTCTACCATAAAAGCCAGCACAGAAATTGAATTTATTTTCAGTGCTTTTAAGTGTACTCTTTCTGATTTCAGGATAACAGTTTTCATTGCAGCTAAAAATGTTTACTCAAAGGTAAAATAGCGTAAGAGACAAAATTCTGCAGAGGTCAGTTACTGGATAATTTAAAAACCCTAAATTTATTAATAGCAAACGGTAATACATAATTAAAAAATCTATATTTTTTTTCCTTTGAAAATGTTGTATTTAGTTCTGTAGTGTCACAAGTGGACAGATAAGATGATGATCACTGGAAACCACTGATCACTCCTTTGCAACTACTTTTAGCTATACTTTCTGAGTCCTACCATAATTTGAAGCACCGTGACTATGAACAAAGTGCTTTTTGCACAAAATTAGGCTAACCACAACCAGAAGCTGCTTTTTACCAGTAAATGCAGTTTCTTATTATTCACTGTGTTAACTGCTCACATAATAGACAATGGGAAAGAACACTCGGAAACTCATGTTATATTAATTCAGTTGAGATAACTGTTTTAAAGAGTTCTTTCCACTGTGAAAGAGAGCTGGGGAAAAGGAACTGTCTACCACAGGCTGCAGGGCAAGATAAGAGGAAAAAGCAGATTCCGTTCACAGTAATGGCATGAACGCAGTGTCATTGAGTACTAATAAAATGGTCTAGGAAATTTCCATCACTGGACATTTTAAAGATTATGCTAGACAAAAATTTGTCCTGAACAGCGCAAGTAGAGTTGATCTAGTCTGGGGAAGAGAGGACTATATGACCCGCAGATACCCTTCTCAACCCTTCAGACAAAATAAACATTATGTCAATGGAAGGTCTAACTAATCCTGTTTCTTCCCCTGTTCATATAAACTGCTTCATATAAACCCTCTTGTGATGAGACCTTTTCCTTTCATTCATCAGTACGAGACCAATAAAACAGCAAATGTCAAAGCCAGAGTGTGCAGCCAACTAAAAGGGATGGCATTCTGAAAATAAATTGCTATTTAACAGCTCTACATTACTACTTATAAACAAGTACAACTGTTTTCATGAAAGTTATGTGCACATTGAATCAGGAACTGTCCTTGTCTAATCAAGACTATATTTCAACAGAAAGATTTTCACGCAATAAAAAGGATGATATCTCTTCTCCAGTCAAAGGTAATTGATGCAAGCAGTTCAGAAGAAGAAAAAAAAATCAGTAAAATTTAGCTAACAATATTATTCACTGTTTTATGTTATATGGGTGGGTAACAAGCAGAGTGACAATATATATGTTTATAGAGAGATATATATATTTAACTGTAGGTGCTCCATACAGGCATTTATTTAATATTACCATTAGGGGAAAAGAAAAGAAAAAAATGTCTTTTATCCTTTAAGGCAGACTATCTGGATTCATGCTCATGAATTTCAAACTTCTGAAATGTAGCTTAGTTAGTGACTTCAGATAGTACTTCCTTTGAATCAGAATTTCAGTACTCAGTAAAGTTTCATGATTTTCTCTTTCACTGGTAGTACTTCACATGTTTAATGAATGTTTTTTGTTATTTATTCTGCCTCACAGGAAAAATGCAAACATATTTTCTAAATGTCAGTTAATAAATCTTACAGAATTGGAAGCTCAGATCCTGGGGAATTTATCTAGGAAGAAAAAAAGAGCTCTTTTCCCTTACACAAACACTAGTCAATCTGCTGCACATGCATTGGATGGTAAAGCATACACTCATATGGTTACACTGCCCTTCCACCCTACCAGATTTACATAGACTTAGGGACAGGCACAGCTAGCGGGCATTAAGAACGCCAGCTCTGACATGCCTTCCATATCCAGAAAGTCTGTGGAGAAGAGCAAATATTAGAATGGGATCTATTATATAGTCCTATTGTTATTCTGTTTTTTACCGGTGGCCAAATTCTCAATTGTCCTGCCTGCAGCTGAACCTTTCAATGCAGACATTAAAGTATGAGCAAAGTACAATTTGAAGAGAGCAGTGTTGTTCTCAGGTTTAGGAGGACAACACTGTCCAGACAAAGAATACTGTGGATGGCTCAGGCTTTCTAAATTGAAATGTCGATCTTTTCTGTTTTTTTTTTCTTTTCTGTCTTCCTTCCCTCCGCGGGAGCTTCCTGCTTGAATCGTTTGCTTGGTTATATTTTTTTCAGTGCAGAAGTAGTACTCAGTTACCACTCAGGTTGTTTAATTTGTTTTCACAGGTCTCTGGGTAAGGGCTCAAAAAATTTTACAAGAAACTGAAATTTGGCTTTTCTCATTGCCAGTCACTGACTGCATCTAACCTTTTTGCTAATCAGGCAAATAGAAAGGTAGTACATCAGTATCTCAGTGCATCCAACTCTACAGTCCCTGGAAGAGCTATTGCAGGAGGTGAATATTTTTTTAAGTGACTGCTTGCTGTAGCAAGCAGATGGATGTCCAATTTTCTCTGTATGTCAGAGTGAGTCTGAACACACATTAGGATGTTTTCTCCAGAGAGAAGTACAGTGTCATCTGCTGGAAAAAGCTCTGCTCCTATTTTTTAGGAGCAAGTTTCTTCAGAATTTCACATCTAATTAATAGAAGTACTTGCAGCCACAGCATGAACATATTTTTTTGACACTCTGACCAGGATTTTGTTGGAATACAGCAAGACTGTTGTCATTAAGAGAGTGATTATGGAATTTCCCCAGGTACAGGAATTAAAAGAAACTGTGAGACAAGACATCTGAGGAATTTTTATCTCTGAGAATTTCAAAAAGAACTCTGCCTTCAAACAAAAATCTGTATTCTTTCATCATTGCCAATATCAGGCCAGTTCGTACTGGATCTTTGCTCAGCCACACATGGACTGGTAGGAGGCCAGAAATCGTCTTCCACCTTCTTCTTTTTCTGCAAAGTGTCCAAGTGCAATGTCACAACTCTGGTATCTTAAATGCAAAAGCTGTTTGGTTTCGGAGTGTGTGCAGTCTCAGATCTCCCTTATAACAACAGATACACACCTGACTAAAACCCAGCCCTTTTACAAAATTCTTATCAATTCATTTCAGCTCAAATATTAATAAGAGATTACATTAACTAAGCCTTATACACTACCTGCTTGAAGAGAAATATGGTATCAAAGACTTCAAAGCCCAACAAAATATTTAAATCCAGTGTTCTTCAGAATGGAGGGATGTTTGGATTTGGAGTTTGGTTCCTACGTAGCAGTGAGCTCTGATATGGAATCAATCTCTGCAGAATTCTGGAGCAAAAAAAACTCTTCCGTGTTTGAAAGTAGTGTCATCAGTAAGATCATGAATAGCATTTTGCTATATAGGAATTTGAGGATATTTTCAGTGGGACCTATTTCAGTGATCCTGAGATGTAAAAGCAGCTCACTTTTTGACTGATTTTCAAAAATTACAGATTAAATTTGGTCAGTATCAACTAGGACTTTCTTGGAGGACCTTTTGGAAGACTGGCGTTGCTTCCTGTTATGTAAGATACTGCTCCAATTTGTTAGAATATAATACAGAAATAATCTTGTCTCTCTACGAGTTGTTTGTATCTGCTTTCAGCAGTAGTGTTGATGCACAACAAAGTTTGTGATTTTGGTGGGGGGAAAAGGAAAGTCTTTTCAGCATCAAATAATGAGATTAAAAACATGCAACATTTATGCTCAAGACTCATAATGCACCATCATAGCTTGCTGCTTAAACCTAAGATCAAGAGAACAGCAAAGAAAATGTAATAACAGTGATGTTAAAGACCTAAATACATGTAAAGCAGCATAACCCAATGGTGAGAAGAATTGTTTTAATTTGGGATTTGGAGAGGGATGTCAAGTTTTCTGTAATTAGCCATTTATCGTGGGAACTCATATTCCTGATAGAAACATGCTGCTAGTACATGCAAGGGAAGAATAAAACAAACCCAAACTGTAAATTAAAGCAGCAGTGGTAACGTTTATGTTACAACCATTATATGCCTTCTTCAGTTAATGTGCAATATTGCCCATAGAATACTCCTTAGGAATTCACAGAAAAGAATAATAAACAACCAGTCTTTATCAAGATATGGAATACTGATATCCTATACAGACTTTCAGTTGAAGGACTATTTCATCAAAGCCGAACAGTAGAACAGCATTTCCTTTTTTCGAGAGAGAAGAAAGTAGGGGACAGTTATATGTATGTCTAACAGTCTAGTGCACCTAATGAGGGAAGAGTGCTTAACTGGTCACTATGTACAATCGCTGCAGTAAGAGGCAGTTACCTGTTTAGATTCACACATCTGCTACTCGCGTTTTGATGACACTTGTTCTTCAGCACCATCTCTTCTGATCTTGCTGCTGTCATGTAGCAGCTACCCTTCATAGAATGCTAACGTTGTTGTTAGTGGCACTTAAAATATTCTGCAGCAACTAGACTATTTCTCTTTATTAGCCAACAGCTGTTAGATGTTTTTAAATAATTTTCACAGGGTTTGTGAAAGTGTGGCAGCTAATTACTTATAATTTCGCATCAATTTACTAATTTCCAGCCCAACAGGACGTCCTTTGTCATAGATGTGCCAGGATTGGTGTTTAATGGCATCAACCCAGCTGGCTGTTACTGGAACCAATTCACGCCTAATATGGTTTCCAGATTTCCTTATCTGTATGGGTTCCGAAAAATGAATTTAAAAGAAAAGAATGAAATGGTGAAGTTTTCAAAATGGTCTTAACAAAGAAGCCTTTAACATACTTTCCTTCACCCCCCACTGGAAATGGACTAAGTATAGCACGTTTGCAATAGGTAGATCTTGAAAAGCTTTGTCTTTTTCCCACCATTCAAAAGTTTGGAAGCTTTTGCTGTACTGCTGAATATCTCAGATACTTTAGCCTTCATCAGCCTCGAAAGCCATTGGAGTTGATTGTGCTTTTTGATATGCTAAATCAGAAATATAGTAGAGAGAATTGATTTACACTGCTTTCCCAAAATTAGGACAGACACTGAAGAGCTTATGGGTGGCTTAGTGCTATTTTGGATATTTGAAACTTCACTTTGAGTTTTGATTTGCTGGTTGATCCCATTCAACAAACCTCTTCTCCATATAGAATACTAATAAAACTAATAGTCTATTTCAAATATTTAGGGCCTAGAACATTCACAGGCTGATTTTTTATCGTATTATTATTTTATCCGTACTAACAGGACAGTGACACTTGGAGGTTATAGTGCCATCGCGTTAAGCCTTATATAAAGCCATAAATGATTTACAGGGGAAGACATGCGTCTCCAACCAGGCAACCATTTCCAGTTTTGGACAAATCTTGAATGACAACACTTTGAATTTAAAACGCTGAAACTATTGACAAGACTCACCTCTCTCTCTCTCCTCCTGTGTTCACCACTCCTCCAAATACATACAACTCAGTATAAAATTTCAAACAGGGTATTCCCTAAATTAATTAGAAGCAGAAAACATTTTTTTTTGTGTTGAAAATGGAAAATCCATACAGATGTAAACCCGACATCCAAGATTACCCTCAGTAGTAAAAGTATCACTAATTAGAGAAGAGTAACTGGTCTTGTAAAACATTAATTTCAGATTTGGGATTGTTCTTCCATGAGGTTCCATTGGGATTCCTGCTTGTGTGTTTAGCTAAGTATTAGCAGAGGTTTTTCCTCCAACATCAAATCTTCCTATTCATAGTAACTCATTTTAAGATTTTACAGTAATGTAGAATATTAAGGTAATACATATATCACAACTTTTTCTGAGGTATCTCTGCAAATGCACGTGCGCATTTTACTGTAACGCATTGGTACAACAAAACATGTATTCAAATCCCAAAGTATCTATGTGTTTAGAAAAAACAGTTTTGTCTTCCAGTTGCTTTTCTTGTCCTTGTACAGATGAGCACAAGTATGGATTTCAGATCTGAGTTCTAGTTTCCTAGAAATATTTGGATCTAGGATTCTGATTCAAGCAAATATTTGCTAAATGTTTTTAATGGTTAGCAAAAGGCTTTAAGTCCATATTTTGGAAGTCCCTAGCTTATATTTTGCACTAAGGCCTTATACCAAATACTAAATGCATTTATTCCCTTTCTTTACAACTGCACCAAAGGCTAACTAATGAGGAAAGAGGAAGGGAAATAAGTAACTACTGCAATGTTAGAAAGGTTGTTTCTTGCAGAGCACACACAAAAATCAAAGAAGCTGCTTTAAGAAAGTCAATCTCTTTTACTTTAAGACATGAAAAAAAAAAAAAATCCTCAGATACCTCAGACTAGGGTGCTGAAGAAAAACACAGATAATGTCTGCCCTACCTCGTGCATTTGAAAAGTAATCAGTCCTGGTTAGTAGCAGAGCAACTTCAGTGAGCCCTGGCCTGTAAATCAATAAGCTGAATTCTCCTGGCCCTTTCCAAATTCCATTTGCAATTCTACAGTAGGGATTAGTGTAGATTTAGTCCCTGATAGACAGATAAAACTAGCAATATGTGCAGATTTACTGTTTAATAGACTGGATCTAAAGTATCAGTGGTTGCTGAAATGGACTTGTCAGTTAATGTAGATGGGGAAAAGAGGAGCAGTCCCCTGCTGTCCCTTAAAATAATAATGCCTCCATTCTCTTCAGTCCCTAAATGAGAAGATTTCTGCCTTGTTCCTGCATTAATATGTACTTCATATATTAAAAGACTTAGCAATAGCTGATTCTAAGTGTAGTCCATATGAAGAACACCCACAAATTTTAAACTCCAAAGGTTTTTTTAAATGAATTTTTTGTCTTAACAGTGAACATTCTAATACACATTTTAATTTGATTCTGGGGAATGAATTTAAGAGATTAATGCCCATTGTTGTAAATGTAGGTACTATTACTTGCTGTTACTTACCGTTAGTTGAATTAGAAAATCCAAAAACCGTAACTCAGTCAGTCAAAGCTGAAAATACAGCAACAAGTGACCAAACACTCTGGGAACGATGATGTAATGTTTAGATCATGAACACTGCTCGGACTTAAATTTGCTTACGCAGTACTTTGAATTCCTTTATATTCAGTAGTACCAAGAAAAGCCTTATAAATCACAGTTCTGCGGAGTGCAGATCTCTGAACTAGAATATTAACTTTTGTGAGTCAGCATAGCTGCATTTTAGCACAACAAGCCCATAAAGATATTTACTCTGCCTATTGTCCTTTTTGTCAGAAGAGTCTAGACAAATGAATGTAATTTGTCCTTTTGGGGTGTGAGATGCCTTTTATGACATCTTTGAGTATATTACAGAATAATCAGGGAGCGTGTGTAAGAGCTAATCAGCATTGAAGAAAACTGGAAAACAGGAATAAAATCAGAACTCTGAAATTACTCTGGGAGCTCAAAGGACTTTTCAGATGAGATTAAAATGTTTGCACTTCTATAATTTTTCATATACATCAAATTTGATCTCTGCTAAAAACCATCTGTTTAGTGCTACCTGTGAGACACAGGCTCTGCTTCACTCGCTACCAAAAAAAAAAACAGAACAAAAATTTTCAGTCACAGCTATAATTGCAACTTCCATGATATCTTTTCAATGATATATAATGAAAACCACAAACATGGCCAGAAAAGTAAGTGCAAATGAACAGCTAATGACTAAGTGACTAGCGACAGGACAAAAGGAAATGGCCTCAAGTTGCACCAGGGGAGGTTCAGGCCAGATATCAGGAAAAATGTCTTTACTGAGATAGCGGTGAAGCGTTGGAAGAGGCTGCCCAGGGAGGTGGTGGAGTCACCATCTCTGGAGGGGTTCAAGGAACGTGTGGACGTGGCACTGTGGGACATGGTTTAGTGGGCATGGTGGGGTTGGGTTGGTGGTTGGACTTGATGATCTTACAGGTCTTTTCCAACCTTAGTGATTCTGTGTGATTCTGTGATTTGCTGAGTTTAGGGTTTTTTTTTTCAGTGGAGGCAAAAGAAGTGATTCATATGCAGAAGATGGGACATATAAAGAAGGAAAGAAAGGACAGGATTCTTCTTTATATTCACAAAGATCCATGCATATATTATGAGATAAATAACATGTTAGGGCTACAGGCTGCCATGCATCTTCTCCTCTTCATGTGTATGAAGATGCCTCGCTACTTCATTTGCAACTAACTTATATCCTCAACTCTACTTTCTTTACCCATCAGGATAAGGAATTTAACTGTAACAAAGTCAATATAATTTGAAGCTCTGGAAAAAACCCTCCATGAGACTTTATACCAGGCCAGGAACAAGACTTAAAATGTTCCGTAATTTTATTTCTAAACATTAATCCCCTCTCTGAGATGCTGATCTTCTAAAGTTGCTGCCATTACCTCTCACTCACATCATTTTTAAAAAATATATTTCTTTGTTCTTATATTCCTGAATATTACCAGCTAGCCTTCTGTGGGGAAATTACAGCTTTTTTCCAACATCTTCAAGGTTAGTCCATTCCTTGACATCCTAGGTTCAAGAAAGAGGACAAAATAAGTCTTCTTCCTTCTTTTTCCTCATTAGTCAGGAAAAAAGCAAAATTTTAAAAGCAGTATTAGCAGTCATCAGGGGAGTAACTGTTCTGGGATTTTTAGTAGAAAAAGGAAGCTATAACCTGTTACCAACAGGTTTCTTTAATATGCCTTTGGAGATCACACAAGCTTAAAACCTGGTGGTACGAAGGCTTATGCAGTAAATGTGTTTACTCAATGTATATTGCATACAATGAGTACAAAAATACTTAAGGAAGAGGCAAGTGAGAAGATGCTTCATGTGGTGAAAGGGATGGTTCATTATCATGGTTCAGCTCTCCAGATCTCGTATTGTTAAATAATTTTCCATGGTCTTCTCCCTCATTCATGAATTTTTCAGCCTAATCTATTCAATCATTCCCATACATTCTTCTTTAAATCCTTTGCAGCTTTACTGTAGGGAATTTTACTGTATATGGTGTTCCATGGAGTCCATCCGTTTCTGCAGCTGCACAATGATGTTCTTATTTCATTTGCTATTTCTTTCCCAATACTTTCTAAGATTCAGTTTGTTCTTCTAGCTGCCATTGAGTTGGTATTTTCATAGAACTACTTATCATAACTTAAATGTCTCATTCCTGAATGGTGACAGTTAGGCTCTGAGCCCATTCTTATATATGTAAAATTAAAATTGATGGAGTTGAGTGAGGGGTGCTTTGAGTTTAACTACATTCAATTCCCACATTGACATTTTCTTGCTTAATCACTGAGTAGCGTAAGGAGATACCACAGTTCTTCAGATTCTGTCTCTACTCTCACAAATAATTTAAGATCATAGGCAAATTCTGTCGCTGCTTTTCACAGCTTTTTTCACGTTGTGAATACGTACATTGAACAATATAGATTTGGTGGAAATTCATGGATGATCTTCACTATAGGAACAGATTATTCACTCTTTTTCTCCTTGGTAACGAGGACCCTATCAAAAGTGTACTTAAACTTCAGAAAGTGATTTTTAACTGATTTCCTTTGTTCATATATTTGCTACAGTTCTTTCAAGGAACTGAAGAAGATTTATGAGAGATAACTTTCAAAACCATGACAACTCTTGCCTAGTATGTTGTTCATTTATGAACACCCTAACTCTGTTCTTTATTATATATCCTATTAACTTGCCTGATAGAAATATCTGGCTTATCAGTTACTTACAGAAAAGTAACTGATAATGTTATCAGTTTACTTACAGAATCTTAGAAAAACAATTGTGTCATTTTACATAATAGTAGATTAGCTAGTAGGTCTGCTCTGTAGCTGCTTCTACTGACTCTTTTTTTAGGAGGGATCAGCTAATAAGTCCTTCATGAAGACTGGTGAACCTCTTCAAAGTTCTTGCACCAGAAATAAACATATAAGCAGGTCATTTGAATTTTTCTTCTATAGTAATATATTTCTTTTAGACCTAGATTGTCTGTTGGCTTCACACAAACTCTCTGGAAGGCTTCTTGCTTTTATATATTTGAACAAAGACATTTTTTATAAGATTTTATGCTTCATCTTATTTGTTCCCCAAACTGGTTTTGGCCTGATTTTGTATGTGTTTACATTTAATTTTTCTGAGTTTAGGCTAGTTTCTTTTTATTTTTTTAAATTTAGAAATTCAGTGAAGGATTCCTTCCCCAATTTTTTCCTACTTTGCCTTACACTTTAGCTATGCCAGGTTCCTTTTGACTTTTTTTGTTGTATTTCCTCTGTATTTCCTACATTCTTTAATACAGATCTTTAAATACTCTGCACTTAACAAGGATTTATTTCTCTCTAATGCCTCTTTTATTTTCTCTTTAACAAATTTACCAATTTTTTATGTAGACTTTTTCTTCAAATTAGGGAAAATAGTAATGAATCAGAGTTAAGATCTGAATGTGCTGCAACACAACCTATTAAAGAACACCACCAACAGTTAATAGAAATCTTAATAAAGAACCTAGAATACAATAATTTAATTTTTACATAATGTTTACATTTTTTGAAACATTGCACAAATGAACTTATAAATCTGCATAATCAACTATGTGGTGGTGGAATAGGAGTATTTCTATTATCAAACATTGACAGTGCCCGTGTACTCTTTTTCTCCATATTTTTTACATATAAAATTCCAG
The DNA here is from genome assembly GCF_030936135.1 of Gavia stellata. Classification (NCBI taxonomy): domain Eukaryota; kingdom Metazoa; phylum Chordata; class Aves; order Gaviiformes; family Gaviidae; genus Gavia; species Gavia stellata. The sequence continues at coordinate 48,575,973 of NC_082600.1, read as the reverse complement.
ATAAGAAAGGGGAGAAAAATAAGATTCAAATGCTCAGTTTTCCAGTTGCAAGTGGGAAATAAAGTCAGTACTTTCCCTGTTATGAACTAGCGACGGTTCCAACAAATAAACATGATTTTCACATTGCCCTACAATATGCCTTCCACCTTTGAATCCAAATCACGGTACTCTCAAAGACAATATGCTGTCAAGTAACAATTCAATTAAACAGGCAAACCATCTATCATCAGTACTTAGTGATTAAAATGTCCTCTGTTATCAGCACTATCATCCATTAGTCAAAGGAAGATCCATTTCAACAGAGGAAAATCAGCAAAATGAGTTGCAGTAAAATTGATTAATCGGCTCCTAATTACCAAAACCTGACAGAATTCTTTTTGGTTTTTTCTTTTATTTTGTTTTAAAGAGGGGAATCCAGAATCAGCTACTATGGAAATGTCTGAAGATGAAAATAATAAAAAGCTAGTAATATTATTCCTACTGTTCAATTTTAAAAATGGTATTTGTGGTCTTCTGTGACTTGTCAGTATTAGATATTACTAACCTTTTCTTAGTATTATGTGGAAAGCTTTAGACATGTGCACTTTGCCTGAGATAAAACAAATTGTTTTCTTCACTGATTTAAAGCATTATGGATGCAGAAGAGTAGGCTAACTGCCAATAATACCTTAAAGAGGAACGGTCGTATTGGAAATCCAGAAGATTTTTAAAGATAGTGACATTGTATTACAATAGCATCTTCAGATTTCCTCACCACTACTATACACAGAGGAAAGCATCCAGCAAAAGGTGCACATCCATTAGACATAGCATCTATGAAGGTGAACAAGGTGTAGGGCAAAAGAATTTTTCCTCTCTTTTTCACCTGCTATATCACACCAGTCTTTGTAAACCTTACAAAAAGAAAAATACTAGGACGTGTAACATATGCTCTTTTTATATCTATACGTAATAACAGTAAAAGTAATAAAAAAGCAACCAGCAGGTTTAAAGGACGGTAGTGATGCCACCCAAGTTTGGTGTCTAGGATTTTTAGGATTTTTCTAGGATTTTTTTTTCTTTAGAAAGAAAGGCTAAATGGTGCAGTCTAAATTAGCATTCGTTTCTGATTTGTCTTTGGAATTTTCTCTCTTTCTCAACATCAGCAATTCAGTGAGGCCAGAGAAGTCATCTTAATCGATGCATTTGAGTCCTATAGTTGAAGATATGAATATAACAAGAAATATCTCTATTTCCTCCCGCTTTTAAAGCCCCTCATGTTGCTAATTTTGTTGTTGTTTATCAGTCTTCAGACTTTATTTTGTTTGAAGGCAGGACTTACATCTCTATCCAGAGACACAGAAATAAAACAAAGTGCAGTTTTTGATAAATCAGCAATTGAAACTGGATGTTTATGGATGGGAATCTGTCATCAACACAGTATTTGATCCAATGATAATCATTTATTAGTCTCAATGAAGTTGCATGTTCCCATATTTGCATTTTTAGTCTTAGATATGGCTCTCAGTTTCAGGATATTGAAATAATGAAAATCTAGTTCTAAAAAATTCCTCTTACGTTTCAAGTTAGCTTTGAATGTTGTGGCTAGTTCACATTTGATTCAAATTAATAAGAGATTAGATGTAAAGGAGATCACCTATGATATTGGGGTTGAGTGAACTGTATTACTGTGAAGCTTTTACTTGCTTTATATAACAGCGGCTCTACCTGTAAAGTACTTCAAGTATATATTTTTCAAAAACTCCATGAAGTTCTCAGAGAGAACCTGTTACGTAAAGAAAGACAGGGAATTGTCTTCTGTCATGGAGTATTGTCCACATTTGTGGGTCTTGTGCATAATTGTATTAAAATATAAAAAGAGAGCTATGATATATATGCCTGCTGAATATATTACCTGTTTAAGTAAGTACATTGCTTTAATCTTGCATATTTTATACCTTATTGTTCAGGATTTTGATGAGAAAAGCATACAATTATAAGCACTGGCAAATAGATCAGGTTCTCCTTCCTGCTTGTATGCTAATTACCTAACTTTATTCTAATACCAACTGTGTTACACATCAAATGCTAATAACTCAAGCAAAAACCACTGCAATCTGAGACAAATGTTGTGGCCAGATATTCATATAGTGAAAACTGCATTGTTAAACAGGAGAACAATGCAGAACTACGCCTCTGATCACTGATGAAATTTAACTTCTCCCATATACTAGTTCAGAAAAACTCTATTGCAAGAAAATGGATGTGATTTAATAGCTCAGTAAAGCATGGAAGGAGTCTAACATCATACACCACTTTCCTTGTAGATGTTGTTATCTGAGATCTCGTCTGTACTTTTCAAATTAGCAGCCTTCATGGATAAAGGGATAAATAGTGCTCTTCATGAGAAGTCATACTCATTTTATCCATATATTCTTGAAGTTGAAGTCTTCCAATGTATTGCATGTTTTCAGAAATACAGTTTTCTATGGAAGAATATGTCTATCTCAAATATATTAATGACAAAATGATGGGCTTTCACTTTTCAGTAAGATCCGTAATGAGTAGCCAACACAAATTTGCCTGTTTTGGACTTCTATTGCCAGATTTTCTTCTTCCTCCTTTCTTCATTCCTCTTTCTTTTCCTTTCCAACTATTCTTTGTGATGTCAGCTAGTTTTATTTCCTAACTGAAAACGACACTGAAAAAGAAGGTTCACCAAAAAGAAATTACTCTGGCTTTGGTGGAAAGCAGACATATTCTTACAGCTTCATAAATCTATGGAACTTCTTCTACCGATGTAGAATATCCTATTTATTATTCTCACTATCTTGTCTCCCCAGAAGGCAAGTGTGTCTTATATAGCTGTCGCGTTTGTCGTTCTCACTACAGATATCTCACCGTGGGTAGCATTTAATGTTAATCACAATATCTCCCTCTCCATTAGCGTAATTGTTTGTCTCTCCCTCCCTCCTGTGGCTGTTTATTATGTCTACAATCTATCTACATAAGTTTTATGGGTTGTAAATGTACATCTTCTCTCCTGGTGGCTATTATATGTATAATCCTTTACCTTGTTTCCATCACACTTATGACTGCATGACACTTTTGACCAGCATAATCTGGCATCTATGAATGAAGGCTTAAAACTTGGCAAAAAAAAAAAAAAATAAAAGGAAAATTATGCTTGGTAAAAAGGGAAGGAAACTGTCTATTTTACACTCATTCCACTGCAAGGGGTTTCTGAAAGTGAAAACAAGTGCAGCAATATTCTGTTTGGTCTTTTATGGTTGCTTCTGTCAAAGCAAGCAAATTGGTTCCTAGACATGCATCCTTCCTTCATTTATTTCATTCCTTTAATGAAATTATTTCCACTAATGTGTATTTTGTAAGACCAGGTTTACCTTTCTTGTTTCAAAACATTATAACACCTGACCTACCCTTCCTGTTTCATAACATTATTAAAACAGAGGTATATATTTTCATTTTATTAAGAATATCATTGCTGGATTATGGAAGAGACATTATTAACCAAGACACAAGCCTCCTCTTTGTTATAATCACTGATTCAAATCCAACAAGTTGAAAAGTCATAATTATCATAAAGCTATACAACATGATTTTACGGTCATTCATGAAATGCTGGATTCATATCAATTTGTCAGGTAGATGATCACATCATTAAAAAGAAAAAAAAACCCTCATCACCCCCTTAGCTTTAAGTGTCTGCTAGCTGGCAGGTTATCAAAAATCAAGGCTAAAGAAGAAATGAAAGTGTTAATTAAAAGTAATATCTTCCTAAGGAACTTCATAACTATTTTGGAGTCATATCTGAAAGAAAACACAGTGCAATATCACAGTATTGCTGAGTATATTGGAACTGGGCATGTACTGAACACACTGAACATTCCATAAAAATAGTTTTATGAAATTATTAAAAAATTTATGTGTGATAGCTAATTCCTCACGAACTGCAAAAAGTAGGAGCAAAAGACCGTAGTAACTTCTGTATAGATGTTTTGATTTATTATAAGTATTTTTCAAGATGGTGATAACAATTTCTGTCTTTCTGCAAACAATTCTAAAGAGGCAAAAAAAAGTAAACTTTACAACTTCTTATGATTTTTCTTTTCCCCTTTGCCAGAAAAGTTTGATTTTTGCATCATTTTATGGAGAAAAAGTTGGTGCAAGATGAGCAGGCAGATAATTAAGTCCAGGCCCCAAAATAACGAGCTTACAACACCATCTTCAGTCCTGAGGACAGTAGATGCCATTATCTACCAAATAATTTCCAACAGAAGTCTGCCAGATCTTTATTTCCATAAAGGAAATTCTATAGTATATTAAAGATCATATGAAAGCTGCATCACAGAGTCTCAGATGCTCCCTGTCATGCTGTATCATTACATATATTTTGTTATCCAGCAAAGTTTACCAATATGCGTGTTTTAAACATGCGTGGAAATTTTTATAAAACAGTGTGCAAACAGTGCTTGGTGTCTACGAAGATTCTCTGTCCTCTTGCCCTATGCTATATTCAAACAAACAAGCCAATATGTTAATAAACTTGGCTCTGACAACAGTGCAAAACTATTTAATATTCGTTTCATGTGGAAGCTGTTGTCTGATCATTAATCATGTTTAGTTGCACCTGCAATTATTTTTTCATATATTTAATATGCCAATTTTATTGCAGTGACTGCTCTCAGGAGGTTTATAATAGTGATTAAAGCAATGTTAATGGTTGCGTTCGTTTCAGATTGCTTCAATGTCAATGTGATCAAAGGTGATGTTGGGAAATGTCAAAGTTTCCATAAGCGTAGAAAGTTTTGATTAGAATTTGCAAACCTTTTTAAAACTTTACTTTCCAGAAGTCAGACTCTTTTTCTTTCCAGGCCCAGAAAACATAAGCTTTCATTAATATCCATTGGTTTTTGAACCAGTGTAAAGAATTTCCAAAGCTTCACGCTTGATACTGGTACCACTTGTTTATAGATGAGCACGTATGTCCAAGGACATCGTGGATCCTTGCTGTTACCTTGACATCCTCTCTATTTCCCCAGAAGTCTATATCTTTTCCTCTTGCAAGCTTCTTTACAAAGAGCTGATAACATCTGAATGTAGTCAGTGGCTGATACAGTAAAAGAATTGATTGCATTTGGAACACAGGCGTTTAGTCATGTTGAAAAAAAAGATCGAGGGGAGAGGCTGATGTGCGACAGTATTAGCTTTACACTGAATGTTGTCTTTTCTAAGCACAGCCTCAAGGGATTTTTTGGTTCTTTACTGAAAAGCCCTCAAATTTTTTGCCGGCAGTGCAAGTCAGCACGCTTATTTTTAAAGGAAGAATCACTCACTCAGTCTAGATCATTGCTACAGTATGTAACAGATCTCTCAAAAGTGACATTTGAAAGTGAAAACCAATATTCATGAACACTCTTCTTTCAAGCAGGCTGTGCAGAAACATTGTTCTATAACATTTTATAATCCTATATATAGATGTGTCAGTCTACTGAGGACCTCTCAGTGTAATTTGTTCTACTCTGAAACTCAAGTGTCTGATACTTCTGTAGCAGAACTCTGAATTTGATTTCAGCTTCTAACAGACAATCATTCTACTATGGTATGATGGTTAAAAGGGCTTAGGAAGTTCCTAAAAATCCACTGTCCGTACCTCAGAGAAGGGCTTTTTTGGAAGTTGTGGCTAGAATAGGTCAATAGAGAATCGCAGAATCACACAGAATCACTAAGGTTGGAAAAGACCTGTAAGATCATCAAGTCCAACTAAGAAGAAGTAACAACAGATTGATGTTCTTCCAGATTGGGTGGTTAGAATGGAAAGTGCAGAGGATGATCTCCCACATTATTCATAACTCTGTACCTTCTGACCAGAGAACTGTGAAAGGCTTGAAAGAAATGAGTTTGTTAGATCAGTAGCACAGACAGCTTTATTGGTAGTGCAGAATGTAATAATGGATAATACTTAACAAAGGCTGTAGGTAAAATGAAAATAATTATCCTATTCATCTACTTAGGGAGCCTGATGAGGATGTTTCAGTGGACCCAATTTGGTTTCTCTTTGTTTAGGTTCTTCAAGGCACAGTTTCCCTGTTTAATTGACAAACTTCACTCAGTTTATGTCTGTATGAGAATAGTATTTATTGAATCCATTATACTCAAATGTCTTTCCCTGACAAGGACTAAAGTACACCTAATTCTTCACTCCCATTAGCTTTTTCTATCAGGCTAGAAAGTATCTGTGTCCAGCAAATGACTGTCTTCTGCAGTTATGATGGCAATTGTGTCTATTTACAAAAATTTTGCATGGCAAGGTACAGGGGTGGCTTCTGTGACGAAGATGCCAGAAACTTCCCCTATGTCCGACAGAGCCAATGCCATTTGGCTCCAAGACAGACCCGCCGCTGGCCAGGGTTGAGCCCATCAGCGGCGGTGGTAGCGCCTCTGGGATAACATATTTAAGAAGGGAAAAAACTGCTGCGCAACAGCAGCCAGGAGAGAGGAGTGAGAATATGTGAGAGAAACAACTCTGCAGACCCCAAGGTCAGTGAAGAAGGAGAGGGAGGAGGTGCTCCAGGTGCCGGAGCAGAGATTCCCCGGCAGCCCCTGGTGAAGACCATGGTGAGGCAGGCTGTGTCCCTGCAGCCCATGGAAGTCCACAGTGGAGCAGATATCCACCCGCAGCCCAGGGAGGACCCCACACCGGAGCACGTGGATGCCTGAAGGCAGCTGTGACTCCATGGAGAGCCCATGCTGGAGCAGGCTCCTGGCAGGACCTGTGGCCCCGTGGAGAGAGGAGCCCACGCTGGAGCAGGTTTGCTGGCAGGACTTGGGACCCCGTGGGGGACCCACGCTGGAGCAGTCTGTTCCTGAAGGACTGCACCCTGTGGAAAGGACCCACGCTGGAGCAGATTGTGGAGAACTGCAGCCCGTGGGAGGGACCCACATTGGTGAAGTTTGTGGAGAACTGTCTCCCGTGGGAGGGACCCCACGCTGGAGCAGGGGAAGAGTGTGAGGAGGAAGGAGCAGCAGAGACAACATGTGATGAACTGACCGCAACCCCCATTCCCCGTCCCCCTGTGCCACTCGGGGAGGAGGTAGAGAAGCCAGGAATGAAGTTGAGCTGAGGAAGAGAGGAAGGGTGGGGGGAAGGTGTTTTAAGATATTTTTTTTTCTCATTACTCTACTCTGACTTTTTTGCAGTAAATTAAATTAGTTTCCCTGAGTTGAGTCTGTTTTGCCCATGATGGTAATTGGTGAGTGGTCTCTCCCCATCCTTATCTCGACCCATGAGCCTTTTGTTATATTTTCTCTCCCCTGTCTAGTGAGGAGAGGAGTGATAGAGCGGCTTGGTAAGCACCTCGTGTCCAGCCAGGGTCAACCCACCACAATGAAAAATAATACTTTTTTTTTTTTTTTTTCCTTTTAACCATTATAATGCATAGTGGTTTAGGAAACACAATTTTGTTGGTAGGTTACCTGGTGTGGATGTTTTGTCCAGGCAGTTGGGACAGTAAAAATCCACTAAGAATCAGGAGTGTTTGTTTCTTTTTTCCCTCTTAAATCTTGATATGCTTAAAATCATATTGCATGACCTGGTTGCCTGAAAAGGCAGTGGACTGGAATCTTTCACCCTGACAATTTCTCTTAGATTTTATATCAACCAACTGTACTGGCTGTCTTGGACATAAAAACCAGAAGTAGAATGGGATGAGTTGGAAGAATGAGACCAGGGTACGGATACAGTCACTGTGGTTCAATGGTGATTTGTTTTTTGAATACGCAGCCTCTCCTTTCTTCATATACTTCCACACACAACATTTTAAAGTTATCTAGGATTTAGGTGGCGAGGGCATGGATAACTTTGGCCAAATCATTGTGTGAAAGGTAGGGAAAAGGTTTGCCTGTACCTAGCAAGAAACAGACCAAAAAAACCCTAAAACCAACCAAACAAAAATCCCTCTTCAAAAAAGCACAGGTTCTGGAACTAATATAAGGGCTGGTTCAGCAACAAATTCAATACTACCATAGGTTTTCATACCGTTTTGACAAAAATGTCTCCAGTGTTCACTGTCCTTGTAAGGGTTTTCACAGCATTCACTGAGTTCCCCAAGCAAGGAATATGCTAATCTTTCTTTCTTGCTAAAGGTAATTTTGAAAATTTTAATGGACTTTTGACATCTTTAAGCTTCTTTAATTAATAGCAGTTTGTTTCAGGTAAACTAAATATATTTAATGCAACGCAGATGTATCCTGACAGAGTTGTGTCTGACACCAGAAATGTTACAGAGATAATTCTGAAAGTGAAACTGCCCTAATCTTTAAAGTACTGAGGAGTCCTTATTGTAAACTAGGGACAGAAGAAAAGAGATATATTTTATACTGTGTGTATGCATGTGCCCCTTTCCGCACAGGCTCACTGCAAACTTGTTTTGAATTTAGGTTGTGAAATAAAATGGTTCTGCTGGAGATGGGATTCTCCTCCGCAGTTATCTCTTGTCTAAACTTCAGAATGGACCTTGACAGCTGACACAGAAGTATTTCTAGCTCTAAAATACCAATGATTTAATACACACATATACACAATGTAATTTGAACCTTTCGCTTTGTCAAAACTTAACTGATTGACAACTTTCTGTACCCATTCAGACATATTTCTTCCATACAAACTCACAAAGTGAAGCCAGAAATTAATTCCCCTTGAGAAATGCTAAAACTGGATAAATATAGTACAGCTTTATTGAAATCCCATGCTGGTGTCAACCAATTGTTATTGAAAACCTAGGGCAGGAGATTCCCATGGTAGTTTGGGTTTGTCTCAAACACAAACAAGTCTATTTGTCTAGTCTTGGAAAATTCAGTCCTCTGCTGTTTACACTCTTACATGAACTCTTAATGTCAAAGTGCATTCTTAGACTGCATAGAAATTCACTTAGCATAAGTAGAATAAATGTCTTCTGGAAGCTACAACACAACAACAATAACCTAATGTACTCAATCTACTCTTAACCTAAGCCTTGGAATCTATATTTTGGATTGCAGTGAAATATAATTTGAAAAGAATAAGAGTAATAGAAATCTAAATTTTTAGAATGCATTAGCTATTCTAAAATGAAGCACCTTGACCCCTTTCTCCAGTTTGCTGAACCTACTCTCATCTTTTATTGATGCAAATTTCTTGTCTTTGTAACAGAATATGTCATAAATTAAAAACTGTAGCATCTGAGCAGACAATCTATCTAATCCAGCAAGTTAACAGTTAAGGAGGTTAACTGTGCTTAGCAAGAAATCTAATATTTTTCTTATTTATTTTCTCATTATTAAAAAGACTTGGCAGGGGGTGGGTGAGACTACACTCACTTGCTCAGGTTCCCCCCACTGCCTTGAAGAATGACAAATTTACAGTTGTCTTCACAGGTGCTTTAGCAGGGAAATTTATCTCATTTGCAAACTCTCTGAGGATTTTGATGCAATGACAGTCAGCTGTCACTGTCAAACCTAGCCTTTAAGGAGAGATAGAAGCTACAGTTGGCTTCAGGCTCTGCTTCATTTAATATGAATTTGTGATGGTGGAGGTTGTGGGAAAGGATTATATTTGTTTTTGATGAGCTACTTTAAATTCCTGTATTTCATATTGAAATAGAACTTTTTATTTGAACTTCTCAGGAAGCAGAAATTCTAACATTTTGATCAACTTCTGTATAAATACTTGACCTTAAATAATTGCATACCAGTAGAGGATGCCATGTCACATGTAGAAGATTCCTTGGTCTGCTTGTTAGTTCGCTTAGGGAATGAAGATTACCAGTTCTGGGACTTTGAAGTGAGTATGAACTCCTGGGAAAAGATTATAAAATGTAGACAGCTTTCATCTGTCCTTTGGACTTGTTTGACTTCATAAGTGAGGGTAGGTTTAAAACACCTTCAACACTTCAGTAGTTCCTTAGGAAAATTGTAGAAGACATGAAATTTCTATAGATAATTAATTTGGATGACCCAATTACATTTGAAAGACACAGGAACTTGAAGAAAGACTTCTGAAAACTTCAGGCTGACTAGAGCCCTGCAATGAAAGCTATCAAGTCATAAATGTGTGCTTTATGGGACATGTGGTTCTGTAAAATATGCAGGAGCTGTCAATGCATTTCTTGATAAAATAGAACAACTTCCAACATAGTACAGTTTTCAGAGTTAAATATTCTATAGTCTCTTAATAGTGCTAGTAATTTGAACAGCTACTTAATTTAAGTGACTATTAGCCCAGTAAGTGGCAAAGAAAATGGAAGAAAACTGGAAGAGAAAATAATCATAAACAGAGAACTGTTACTAGGGATCACTGACATAAGAACTGTGACAAGGCCATGTATTAAAAAATTAATTTTTTATATCAGTCATAATATGCCTGGCTCTTTGCTGTTGTCTTTGGTGTTTTTTCTTGCTACAGAACCTTCTATGATGTAAAATCTCTTATCAGCATTATATTTTATCACTGAGTTCCCTTGCCATCTCTCATTGCTAAGTCCTTACAAGAAGATACCTGAAATCATGAAGAATCCCATTTAATTTCTGGCTTGGAAATTAGTTTTTTGTAAGAAATTCAGTGTTCTTCTTCCTCATGACAGTTTATTGTCTTCTGGAAATCCATTTGCTCATCTTCGCAGGTAGCTAAGAAACATATACAAATGTGAACAAATACCACCGACAGAGGACATACAGAAGTAATTTTATTGGTGTATGTGCCTGTTAGTTTATAAAGCAAGTATTTTGATGAGTAATACATTTGTTTGCAAAGAGCTTTAAGAAAAACTAGCAGAAATGCAACATATTGTCACTGTTCGGTTGATCTCTATTGTGTTCATATTAACAAAGAACAAGAAAAACATGCTCAAACTCCCCCCACTCATACACACCTGATCTTTGACTGTAATTGTGGCTATATGTGTACAATATTGCCAAGTGTTTTAGCTTACTCAGGAATTTTTTGTTTCTAATAACAATGACATACAACATAGTATATTTTAGCTATTCTTTATAAGAACTTCTGTTTGAATAAGGATTAATTTATACAAAGGAAAAGCTATAATTTGGTATTTTTGAATTCTTGTTCAGTAAGTACTTTGATGTGCATTTATTTCAAGCAAAACACCTCGGTAAAAGTCTCTATGCTGCCAAATATATGTCCTTCCTTTATTTTTCCTTAGCAGTGACAATGAGTGTTAATTGTTCCTAATTTGATTTTTGATGGGTTCTTACCTAATTAACACTTAAAGAGTTTTTGCAAACTTAAAAAGATGTTCTGATGAAGAGGAAGAAGACTCATTACCATTTTTACATATTAGCACAAAAACTTCCTAATGATAAAAAAATACATTTTCATATTCTTGTCTGACCTATCAAGCACTGTGATTTTCTAATCTCATTTCTGTATTTGAAAGCTTCAGTCTTGGAATCTGTCACATTGCTAATGTAAGATATGTGCTTCTATTGCTCTGACTACTAATTAATCTTTATAATTATAGCATCTTCCAACAATAATCATGATCATAAGCTGGGTAATAGCAGTTAAAAGGAAAGAAGTGCCTTGATCTACACTGCAGATTAAAATACCCTCACTTGATGGAAGTTGGTGAAAGAGAAATATCAATTTACAATAATGGACTTGTACTTATGAGGACTTCAGTATAACTTGATCACAACTTTTTTTTCTTGTTCTCTCTCTAGCTTTTTCAGGGAAAACATTTGTTATGACAAATCAGATAGAGGAACTCCCTTAAATTGAATCCTTGACATATACTACATGACAGTATTACTTTTCTTTCTGGAGAGAACATGGCTAATTGGTTTGATGTGTCAGAAAAAAGACAGTTAGTACTAATGGTCATTCATAGATCCATTTAAAATGGCAAATCCTTTTTATACCAACTACAGTGTAAGCCTATAATACATCAGACTTGCTTAAGTGAATAATCTTTTTTTTTTTCCCTGATGGCAAGGCTATTAATATAGGTGTTCCTATATATCTTTGGCAGAAGGATCTGTATCTCCATCTATCTACATCGTGTTTAGTCATTTTCCTGTTTGTAAGCGTGTATTGTATTTGACCAGATCAGGATTTATTCCCTACCTTATAAACATAATTAATGTAGATGTTGGCAATTTAAGGCTTGCTACACACTACCGCTGAAGTCAATACTTGCAAAATTGTGTAGCTTTATCGATAGTAACATAGTTAAGAAAGTGTGACAACTTTCTGTAGTTAGACAAAGATTAGGCATACTGAAGGTTTTGATACAATGTTTTATGTTGTTGTAATTTTTCTTGTTTGCGCGGGGAAATCAAGCATATTTAGACTGATACAACTGAGGCTGATATAATTCATATAACTAATCAGCTGATATAGCTTGTTTAAATGTGTAAATCCCTATTGAATTCATAAGGAAACATAAATTTGTGTGTGTATATATATATAATGTTATTGTGATCTTTCCTCTGCTTTCTCTGGCCCTTGACTAATAATTATACTGGTTAAAAAATTCTTTACAGACTAGGTTGAATCATCAGAGTTGTAAATACTACTTAAGTTGGAACCACAATTTAGAATGAATTATGAATTCTGCAAAAAGCACTTGATTCTCTGTTGTCCTGCATTTTGTGCTATCCTCTATATAATGCTGCTGGAAAATACTAGCATTCTTCTTTCCAACTCATGCCAAAAGTAGCTGAAGTTTTTGGCATGAGTCGTAACACTTAATGTTTCTCAGCCAGGTTTAAATTATATTAAAGTGGTGTCAAGCACTAACACTGTGCCCTAGGAAGCGAGAAGAGGGTAGGAGAGAGGACTGTGTAAACAGTAAAATAGCCATTCAGATATCCCAGGAGCTGCTCAGGGAAAAGAATTTAGCCTTTCAGCACAGTGCACAATAACAAAAATTCTAGAGTGATTACCATTTTGCAGAAATTATCAAATTTTGCAAAGATAAGTTACCATGTAACCTTCAGGCTTAATATGATACAGTGAGACTGTTTAGAAAGAATAAATTAGGAAGCAGTTGCTCTTTTAAGGCTGTTTGGAAGTTATAAAGCACTTTCACTTGTGGTCAACTACATAATCACAAGTTTAGTGTTTAACCCCTATTGAGTGAAATGATAATGACTGTTTTATTGTGGACCAAAGAAACTGAAATGCAAAACACCAGAATGCAAAACATTACTAGAAAAAAATCCTTTTATCAAATAATATATTGAAGTGAAATCTTCTTTGGATTTTAAACTCTAGTGTTTTATGTTGCCTTTTGTCTGTTGGGCAAGGTTAGTATCAGAGATGGGAAGGATTTTTTTTGTATTAATAGTGTATTCTTAAAACATGTTATCATATGACTGAATCTATTTGCAGTTTGACAACAAATTTTGGAGGAAAGATAGTTTAAATGGTTGGTTTTTTTTCCAGTTTCAAAAGAAAGTTCGTTCTAACTGAGTTACAGTTACATAAATATGCACAAAAAATAACAATCCGATGATAGTCTGAGCTGCTTAGGCATTTTATTTCTCAGTGACTCAGAGCATGCAAGTGGTTAGTTGCAGTAGCCCATTTGATGTCCGGTAACCTACTTAGTCACAATAATTTATTGTTTGTACTCATATAAGCTACCTTCAGTCATTGTTTTAAAGAGTCAAAGTATGTTATGAAAGAACAAGTAACTTTCAAGTGAAGATGTCATTTTTAGAAAATTCCACGTTTGGTGTTTTTTCTAAGGGCAATTATTTAAGTACAAATGCTGCAAGCGTTTCTTCTATGTGAAAAAGCAGAGAGAGTTCTAACACTGCTGAGAAAGTAAATATATATATCAGTGATCCTTAAGCAGCTGAAGCTCATAGTGTTTCCTACTTTACATTGTGCCATTTTGTTTTCGTTCCTGATCTATGGTGCCAGCTACGCTTAGGTATATTATCTTTCACATGATGGGGAGAGATACAGCCAATAAGGGGAGGAGCTTCATGAGTGTCATATTTTTGATACCACTGAAAATGACAATGTAATGCTTTTAAGTGTCACTCTCGGATAAGGACATTGCACCTTAATCCTAGTGGAGGCTGCCTTTTATTTCATTACTATTTCATTACTTTTATTTCATCCTATTTTTGGAATCTGTTTTGGACAATGATTGCTTTTCAAAAGACATATGAGACAAATGTCAACAATTCTGCTATCACAACAGTTAACATGTGTTCCTAATTAATTCTTAACCAGATAATCAGCTACAAGTGCAGTGTGAAAGCAGATGGTCTAAGATTTCCCGGGTATCTGGCAGTGAAGGATGTTTCATTGTAAAACCTGTGCTGCATCCAGGTCTTCTCATAGGCATGCAGTGTATGTTCTAATTGAAGGTGAACTAAATAACTGTGAAGTGTGAAAAATGGAGAAAAGCAGATTTCATTTGTTAAAGCTTTTATTCACAAGTAGGTTGGGGGACAGAATCTGGGAGAACTAGCATTGCTATTGTTCACTCTCTTTTTTCCTTAGTTAGCGCAAGTATGAAAAGATTGTAAGGCTTTTCCTGCATGCCGAAACACTTTTATATCTCTTTTTCAAGAATACATCCTCAGTAATATTATTTTTCTAGATATTCTGCAAATGTACCTAAAGGAAATATTTCTGCCTTTAACAGTTTAGAAGCCATACACAACTGGCAAATCGATGATGAGAACTAAACAATGATATCATTGTCAATTTACCATAGATGAATATAAAGATCTACTCTGCATATGGCTCCTACTAGCTGGAAGAGAATGACACAGACAAGAATTACACTTTGTTTTAGATTTCACCTCCTCTCTTTTTTACCATGAAAACACACCTGCATATGGAGGAAAAAGGTGTTCATGAACTAGCTGCATGGATTGCTTCTCTTTGTTATTTTTTGTATAACTGATAGAAGAAGAGCTTTTCTCTTCAGATTTGATGAGAAGGAATTTGTAACAGAAAAATGAGTGGTGAATAACAAAATCTTGTAAAAAAATAGGTTCACAAGGAATATTTGCTCTACACCACAAATCCTCTGTCTATCCTGGCCTTAAAGGGAAGCAGTGACAAAAGTACAGAAAACTCAGTAAAAATAAATTATTTTAAAATGTCAAAATATTTTCACTTTCAATTGAAATAAAATGTTTCAGCATTTTTGAATCCAGGTGGTTAAACTTTAATTGTCCAAGTCAGGAGCAGTACTACGCTGAATGGTGAAATTTTTTGGAAATTCACACCATCAATTCTCCACTGTAAAAAGAGGTGTAAGATTTCCAAGACACCACATATGACTGAGGCTAAAATCACCTCTTTCTTTTTTTCCCCACTTTCTCTAATAAACTTATTTTCCTCCAGAAAACTTAAAAGACATTCTTTTTGTTGTGTTGTGCATTTCTCATTCCAAGAGAAATGCAGAAGTTCATCAACAACAGGATGGTTAAACTCTAAGTTTCAGTCTAGACATGTGTAATGCTCAGACACTCTTTAGTGCAGGGGTGGAGAAAAAGGACACCTGTTGACAGAAAAAACCCCCAAAAACTTCAGTCAACAGGAATTTTTCCCTTGTCAAGGCTTAAATTTGTCCTCTAACACTGTATTTTGGAAGGCAATTGGCCTAACTGGGCTTTTCTGAGTAGTATTCTGGGGGTGGCATGAAAATCTTGAGGTGTCCTAGATTTAGTGGCACATTCTATGACCAGGTGACCTGCCTAGTGGATGAGGGAAAGGCTGTCGATGTTGTTCACCTGGACTTTAGTAAAGCCTTCAACACTGTATCCCACAGTATTCTCCTGGAGAATCTGGAGGCTCCTGGCTTAGACAGGTACACTGTTTGCTGGGTGAAAAACTGGCAGGACGGCCGAGCTCAGAGAGTCGTGGTGAATGGAGCGAAATCCAGCTGGCGGCCGGTCACAAGCGGAGTCCCCAGGGCTCAGTTTTGGGGCCGGTCTTGTTTAATGTATTTATCGATGATCTGGATGAGGGAATCGAGTGTTCCCTCAGCAAGTTTGCAGATGACACCAAGTTGGGCGGGAGTGTTGATCTGCTTGAGGGTAGGAAGGCTCTGCAGAGGGATCTGGACAGGCTGGATCGATGGGCTGAGGCCAATTGGATGAGGTACAACAAGGCCAAGTGCCGGGTCCTGCACTTGGGTCACAACAACCCCATGCAACGCTACAGGCTTGGGGATGAGTGGCTGGAAAGCTGCCCGGCGGAAAAGGACCTGGGGGTGTTGGTTGACAGCCGGCTGAATAGGAGCCATCAGTGTGCCCAGGTGGCCAAGGCAGCCAACGGCGTCCTGGCCTGTATCAGAAATGGTGCGGGCAGCAGGAGTAGGGAGGGGATCGTGCCCCTGTACTCGGCTCTGGTGAGGCCGCACCTCAAATGCTGTGTTCAGTTTTGGGCCCCTCACTCCAAGAAGGACATTGAGGTGCTGAGGCGTGTCCAGAGAAGGGCGACGGAGCTGGTGAGGGGTCTGGAGCACAAGTCTGATGAGGAGCGGCTGAAGGAACTGGGGTTGTTCAGTCTGGAGAAGAGGAGGCTGAGGGGAGACCTCATCGCTCTCCACAACTACCTGAAAGGGGGTTGTGGTGAGGTGGGTGTTGGTCTCTTCTCCCAAGTGACTAGCAACAGGACAAGAGGCCTCAAGTTGCGCCAGGGGAGGTTTAAGCTGGATATTAGGAACAATGTCTTTCCAGAGAGAGTGGTGAAGCATTGGAAGAGGCTGCCCAGGGAGGTAGTGGAGTCACCATCCCTGGAGGGGTTCAAGGAACATGTAGATGTGGCACTGTGGGACATGGTTTAATGGGCATGGTGGTGTTGGGTTGGTGGTTGGACTTGATGATCTTACAGGTCTTTTCCAACCGTAGTGATTTTGTGATTCTGTGATAATATTCTGTGATATTTGTACTGCAATTGCAAACAGTAAGCATTTTTCACTGTTCCTTTGAACATAGGATTTACAGGAGAGGATTGGCTTGATGTCATTTAATTTTGTGTCTTTGTTCCAGAGAAGTAAATAGGGCAGTGACTAGGGCAAGATATTTTAGAGGATGATGGTAGAATCCCAAACATGCTGGTGTGAAACACCCCATTGATATGTTATAACAAATACATGAAACATGTTAGGGCATGTCCTAGTTGGATAGGGTTTTTAATGTCTAACTACTAGTTAGTTCATGAATTTAAACTAAGAAGCTCAAGTTTTAGTATCTTTAGTAAACAGCAATGGCTGTAACTTTAGTAACTCATTCCTCACATGCACTGCCAATCCCTTTTTAATATTTACTCAGTTTATGACACCGTTTATTTTCTGCAGCAATCAGTCCTACAGTATAAATTATACATTATATACAATACTTTCACCTTGTCACTTTGTGGTTTTTGAAAACCTGTTACTCTTGTCTTCTGAGACAGCAAGAAGCCAGAATCTCACTATAACTTCTATAAACAGTTCTGGTTTTAGACTCCTCTTATAGTTTGTCCATTATACAGAAAACATTATATTGTCTTCATTCTTATAAGAAAGATTTTCTACATTACTTTTTTTTCATATTGTCCTTCTCTAATGACCCTAAATTTGTTACACCCTTTTGAGATTTGAGATAGCCAGCTCTGTGCAAAGCCTAGCTGACACTGCAGTATTGGATTACACACTAGTGTGATAGTATTTTGCTCATTAGTCTTTACCCTTTTCGTGCGTTGTTTGTTTAGCTTAGTTAAGCTGCATTCATGGACGAGATATCAACTGAATTATCAAAATGGAGACAAGGATCTTTTTCTTATCTAATTCTGTAAATTAGCTCTGTATTGTATGGAAATAGGGTATTAAACTATCCCTACCTATGATATGTGTTACTTAACACTTATCAGAAATGAACTTTCTAATACATATCTCTATATATTTCTAATATAATCCTTATATTCTAGACAAATACAACTTCTTATTCAGTTCAGGAGCTAAAAACAGCGACAGAAACTTGTACTAATTTCTGTCAATGAGTTCTCAACAGAAACAGAGATCATTATTTGGAGAACATGTATAAATGATGAGAGGTGACTGTTGCTTTCCATTCAAAATGCAATTATTTCTGTTTTATCAATGTGCAATTCAACTGTCCAAAAATTTATCTTGTGCACAGTATCCTGCTATCCTATTTCATCTTTTGAGTTGAAAAGCAGGTTTGGCATCAGCACTTCTGCATCAAAAAACACCCATCAAAAGAATGTTATACACTGTAAATGGTACTTCTTATTTACACTTACTGACTGAATAATAGGCATCTGCCTCCTTCCCTTTTCTGTGCAGCCAAGATTTTTTGCTGTAGATGTAATCTATGCTTGGAGTACGTGAATTAAGGAATATTCATGCTACCAGGAAATACATATATTCACTACATTTTCAAGCACCATTGTGCTGAATCCAGTGATAGCATTGGCAATGTTGCAATTGGCTGTTTTGATATACTCCAGTAAATCTTGAAAACAAATAAATTCTGTTCTGATTAAGATATAAAATGAAAGACATTTTATTCCAGAGTAATCCCAAACAAGCCTGAATTTTTACTCTGGTTAAGCAAAAAGAGAGGTGGAACTATAGCTGATTAAGCATTTAAAACAATTTCCTACATCATGCTGTCTCTAACTTAAAAATGTGATGTAATGTATACTCTGTAAATTCAGGATATGGCTACTGTGGATTTATTCTGTTATAGGTGAGATTTCTCAGTCTGATGTAGAAGACTCTTCAACTCCATGGTATTCTGGAATTCCTCAACCAGTAATGAGTTTTCTTCCCTGAAAAATAATTTTCAAAATTGGATGTCTAGAAACTGATTGCTAAGTGTGAGGCTAAGAATATTCAAACATAATATTAATTAACCTTAGTAGGTACTGCTTAGGTAACTCAAATCAAATATGCAGCCTGTGCAGATTATTGTAACTCCAACAGCTGGTGTAAAATAATCCTTCTGTATTGTTTGCAGTGATCATACTGAAAATCATATGCACGTATTTTAAACGGCATTAATCATAGTAGCTGCAAGCCTTCCTAATAAGGTCTCCTCTTCAGACTACCCTTGTGCACCACTGAAAGGTAGCACTGCCTAGCAACACGGAACGTTAATAACGACGCTATACCCTTTTGAGTTGTCCTAACCTTAACAAGAATATGCTATATAAGTATGGTGGGAGAAATTAAATATACTTTGGTTTAGAGCAGTTATAGAACTAAAAAATGTAGCAATATTTAATAGTTTTGAGTTTATGGGTAAGGTCTTTCTTCATGTGGTTCATTAGAAGCAAAAGTCTTTACTGGCAATTATTTTGGAGAGCAAATGAATGAAAACAGATGAAGTGAACTTATCATAAGACCAAAATACAAGTGGAGCTACTGTTGCACAAATACATTATATTACTAATACTACAGTTCAATTAACTTCAATTTGTTTATTATTTAAACAAAATTACCTGCTTGCAGCTGGTGGATCCCATCATTTGAACATTAAGCATTATTAATATTCTATCAGTCAGAGAAGCATAAAAATAGAAGCCTAACTATTCAAGAAGGTGTAAGTTGTAAGACAAGTGATATTTCTGTTGTCAAGGGCACTGCATAATGCTAAGAAAAGGCAAAGGCTGATATTTTTAAATCTGTGCGCTAGAAACTTGGCACCTCTGCCAAAGTGAGCAAAATACCTAATACTTAGTGAAATGGCGGGAGTGTAGGTGTCTACAATTTCTTGAGTACATGGGCCTTAAACACCGTGTTTAAAGAAAAACACCCAGGTTATTTCTAGACTGTGAAGTTAATTTTGCACCAGGCAAAATAAGAAGGAAAACAACTAGTATTTATGGTAATCATTTGCTCATGATTACTGGATTGCATTTAATCTCACAGATGTTGAATGTATAATGTAAAAAAAATCTGGAGTTGAGAGCAGGTCTGAGTGCAATTTGGAATTCACAATAACTGAGGGGCTTGAAGTCTTTCCTTTCCTAAATGAACGTTTTAATTGCACAATTGTCCCATATGAGGATAACTGTCCTTCTAAGAGGCCTGAGCACTGACATAACAAACCTGTAAACATTCTATTTTAACAATGATGCTATTAAAAGGTAAAAACTTGGATGCAAAACTTAACTGACAGGAATCTTTCCTGTCTCCTTCAAGAGCTTTTTTGGCTGATACAGTTAATTTGCTGCTATAATGAAAGCCATCTTTGTACAGTCAGTGACAAAAATTCTTTTTATTATCTCAGAATAATATTTTAGGGATCATCTCTGTGACTGGGTTTTAAAGCAAAACGTTCATCCCAAGGGATGATTGCTTGATTGATTGTCAAAAGACTTACTTCTGAGTCTTTATCTGCCATAGGTGTGAGGGACACCCTCATTCCTGAGACTATGGCAGTTCCAGAAGCAGAACTTCAGCAGCACAGAGGATATAAAATTAGCAGAAATTAGAGCAATGCTTGAGGAGTTCAGGCATCTGCTTCAGACATCTATCTCCAGGACGAGTCAACACCTGAGTGGGCAGTTACTCAGCTCTAAAAACTCGCCAAGTCTAAGTGTAGCAGTAGCTAAGAACAAGAGGACATGTGAAAAAGTGGTATCTGGTTATTCAGAAGAATTAAAGAAGCAGAAAAAGAAGTAAAAAACACTGTAACAGTTCTCATGCTTCCAAAACTGAAATTGTCTACAAACGCAGTTTCCTTTCTCAGTGCTTCTCCATGCAACAACTGGCTTTTCAATGAAAACCAGTTTAGTCAGTATATTTCCTCATTATTTGGTAGATCTTCTGTTCTGTGTTGTCAGTACGATCATCGCAAATTCACCACATTAAAAATGTTCAGGATATTAGTGGAGTGCTACTGAGGATCATTGCTTTTCAAGACATGAGCTAAGATCTTTATATACTTTTTGCACCCTTTGTACTCTGTGTGTAATGTGAACAAAATGTGGGATGCTAGTTTTAGAAAAACAGTCTCTGTGGTGTTTCAACATCTCAAAATTTGACAACAAAAATGCCTAGCTATTCAAAAGTAGGGAAACCAGCTTTTTCCTCTGGTTGATTTCTGACACTGGCCGATGCCAGATATTTCAGAGAAAAGTATAAATTTCAATATGTAAAATACTTGCAGTAGTTGAATTAACAAAAATTGTGCAATTTAAATTTAAAGAAAAAGAGGAACATTTAGTTCCCAGTCAGTTGCTAACCAGCTGAAACAAATACCTAAATTTATTGCTATGCTTTGCCATTTAGTATCATTTTAAAAGAGCTCTCAGTTCATTTATGAATATGAAATATAAACTGTAACATGAAACTATTGACCACAATGATATGCCATGTCAACAATGTTAATTTCATGAAGGGAAATTATTGTTCATATGCTCTATTGTAATCTACTGATTTAAGCAGAGAAGAACGGTAAGAGTTCCTGCTCTAGCATTCTTTCCTTCCATTTCAGTCTTGGACAAATCACTTAATTGTATGGTGATAGGACAAGAGGAAATGGCCTCAAGTTGCGCCGGGGATAGATAGACTGGATATTAGGAACAAAGTCTTTCCAGAGAGAGTGGGGAAGCATTGGAAGAGGCTGCCCAGGGAGGTGGTGGAGTCACCATCCCTGGAGGGGTTCAAGGAACGTGTGGACGTGGCATTGTGGGACATGGTTTAGTGGGCATGGTGGTGTTGGGTTGGTGGTTGGACTTGATGGTCTTACAGGTCTTTTCCAACCTTAGTGATTCTGTGATGCTGTGATTCTCTGATTCTGTCTCTACTTCTGTATTACTTGCAGAAGCTAGAATTATTTGGAGCTTAAAGACTTATGGTGTTGACTTTCATTCATTTTGAACATCTGTAATAGAAATCTCAAAATACTTCCAACCAAAAAAAAAAAAAAGATGAAGAACATTTGCCCTCACGACATACTCAGAGTACGGATAATGAGGCAGGGATGATGACAGTAGTTAACTATCTGTCCATTGTCAGAGTAGAATGACTCTTTTTCAGGTTTTCCAGAATCTTTTTGCCACCTTACCTTTTGCCAGTTCATATTCTGATGCCTTGGTACATTCTCCTAATTAAGTAGCTTTACTTTTATTTCTTAATCAGGATGCCTGAGTCATATGTTACATTGTTGATTATGGATAATTTTTTATTCTGTGTTTTTTATAAGGTGCTACAGCTTTTTGCACTGCCGAGGTTCAAGAACTATTTTGGTTTCCTTACCGAGCCATTAAACGCACTGTATTTCTGGACCACTGACGCTGCAATGCATTTGTGCTGCTTCAGTTCTGACAAAGATTTACAAGTACTCAATCTTTTCAGTTGAGACAAAAACTTCCATTTCTGAATGCTTCTGCAGATATGTTCATTTTAGATTCTGTTTCTTAACAGAATATAAAATTACGCATGACAGAAACTAATGGCATTAGCAATATTGGGTTGGTACCAGATGAAATCTAGACACTAAGAGACTTACATATAGAGTATGATATGTGAAAAAAAGAAAAAAAAAGGTCTTAAATAAGCACTGCCTTGTACTTTCTGGACAAGATAAAAGAGAACCCTGAGTAAATGTGACTGGGAATTATGCTGGGAATATGTCTGAGAAACATGTCACTTTATTTTTGTGATGAGTGTACAAAACACCCTTCATGATTGCAAATGCATTTGACATATAAATATTCTCCAAATGGCTTGAATAAGCAATTGTTGGTCTGTGAAACATTTACATGCTGTTTAGTGTAACCATTTTCTACTGCTTTTTTGGCATGAGTGTGCAGACATCTCAGAATGTATGCTTATTCTCCCTCTTCTGGATTTGTTTTAAAGGCAGAATTACAAACAACAAAAAGATCTCAAAGGGATATTTTTGCTCCCAACTGCACAGAAGGAATTCACACAATTTCTGAAGGAAGCTTTAGTGTTTGGGCCCTGTGGAGGTGTAGAAAGTGCATGGAAGGTAAAATACATATCCCTGATTAAACTCAATGCTGAACACAGCCTCTGGGTTGCTAACAGTGTTACACAGAGGGGCAAGCAGAAAGGGTGCTGAGGCAAAGTGCTGGAAACCCTCAAACTGCTGCTGCTGCAGCCACTGTTGTCATCCACAAAGAGGAGCTGGAGACCCATGACAGTGGGGTGCACAAGGCGGTGTCTACTACAAGGAGCCCAAAGAAAAACGAAGGATGGTATTGTGGTTATTAAAGTATTTGCTGCAGCTCTTTTTGTAACTGCAGTAATGTTTAATATCGCGTTATCAAAGTACAGTTTGTCCTCCCATCCAGAGGGCATAAAGCCTTTCGAGGGATTCAGAACTGACTACACGGGCGATGCACCCCACTCACTCAAGTAACCTGAGAGAGAGAGTGTTGAGAGGAGCATGTTGGTGTAGAAAGAATATTACAGCATGGCTGTGCTTCAAAGCTGGAGTACAAAATAAAGTGTTTCATATAGTTGTCCTGTCTTCCATCACAGCTAAATCAGCTCCTGATACCCTAGGGGTGGGAGCAATTTTCTCTCTGTCCCTGCACTAGGCTCTGAATTTCTTATATGAAATAAAAATAATACTATCAAAAAGAGTGATTTAGTGAAGAGATGGATCCTTTTTCAAGAGGCCGAATAGATTTTTTTCCTATTCTCTTTCCTTTTTCTTCTATTCTTTTTTCTTTCCTGACAAAAGAGGAAAGAAGACGTATCTTGCATCATATGAGACCTAATAAAATGACATCAGGTTTATAGCTACTTAGCTGGATCCTCTGGTTTTTATCCTGCTTTCATATTCCATGTGTGTCTGTGTGGTAACCCCCGAGACACAGATTTTTGAAGAGGAGAACAGTGGACTTTCATTAGCAAGAACACTTTTTTCCCCTTCAAAATCATCTCTTTTCCTTCTAATAAGAATTCATGTTATATTGATGTTCATATTATGATGATTTTATCTCCAATAACATCAGTTTCTAAATAGTCAGAGACGACAAGCTGTCACACACTCTTAGTTCCTTTCATTTCAGTGTCATCGTTGTTCCAAGCCTTTTGTTTTGTCAGCACCAGAAAACATTGAATATAAGCAAATGTTCCTAAGCACAATCACACAGACTCCTAGGTTAATAACAGTAATATCTTACTCTTTAATGGTAACTATATAGTTCAAGAACTAAAATTCTTTAGCCAATGATATAGTAATGATAAATACTGCAAAACTTGCAGAATATGAGACATAAAAAATTTTCGGTAAAATCTCCTAGTATGCTGAGCATTATTTGCTTTTCAGTGTTGCTTTATGTTAAGCTTATAAATCACTTGTAAATAACACTGAGTAATTCTATTCCACAAATGTGAGCTAAAACAACATTTAAAATCAATTATAAATGATAAAATTCAGAAAAACTGTAGGAATTCTTAGAAACAGCTGTCAGAATATTCTTGGTGTCTTTTGGTTATCTGGTTCTGGAAAAGAATCAGAAATCAGAGGTGATCTATTTGTTTACATCAAATATATACATGAAATATTTTCATATATGTATCTGAAATTAGCTGTATCTGGAAAAAAGAAAAAAAATCACCGTTTCCTAAAATGGATGGCAGATAATTCACACCAGGATCTTTGTGAATAACATACCCATTTCCTATTGCCTCCAGAACAAAAGCTTATTTTAGTTTTATGACATAACATTCACTACTTGTCTTTCCTACATACCTTATCTGTGAGCTACTACCAGATGCTTAGTCTTTCCATTCTGTTGCAACTATGTGAGTTTGTTTTGAATTAATTCCATTACTGCAGATATCATAATGCTCTGTTCTTCTAAAAAAAAAAGTCTTAATTAAGTTATTTAGTTGTAATTCCATCTCAGGCAGGTGCTTCCTTCATAAAAAAAGGGTTTGTTTGTTTCTTAAAGATTCCAAATGTATAGGAAAATTTGCGGTGTCTATGTAACAGCTACAGAGGGAGAAGAAAGAGTAGAGAAGCAAAAAGTGGAAGGGAGGAGTAGGGAGGAGAGGAGACTGGAAGGATGAGGAGGGGAGAGGGGAACACTGACGAGAGGTGAAAGTGGAAGATTAAGGAAAGGAGTGGAGAGGGGAACGGTAAGGAAAAGAGAGGACAAAAAGGAAAAAGAAAAGGCAACCTTTAATTACCAGTCACATCTCTGGAAAAATAGATTCCGTGCTCATAGATATAGACATAAAAGACAATCATGGTGCAGGCTCTAATGATATCTCTCATTTTTTTTCCGTTCGTGGGTCATCACTGAATTTGAGTTGCATATAAGTCCAGATACTGACTTTTTAAGAGCTCAGTACTGGTTTTCTAAAAAGTTTGACATCCCCTTAGTTTGATTCTAACAATCTAAAAGTATTAAAAATTATTTGTGAAACTCAGGCGGTACATACTTGAGAAATAAATGTCCTGGCATTTTAAAAGTTGCAAAGAGTATTATTTTTTGGGACTTGTGGCTGGAGGAAGTCACGCAAAAATGCCAGGAGGCCTGCATGGATGAACAAGGAGCTCCTGGAGAAACACCAACAGGAAGCCTACAGAAGGTAGAAGCAAGGACAGGTAGAATACAGAGAAATTGTCTGTGCAGCCAGGGATCAGGTTGGGAAAGCTAAAGCCCTGATAGAATTGAATCTGGCCAGGGACATCAAGAGCAACAAGAAAAGCTTCTATAGGTACTTTGGTGATAAAAGAAAGACTAGGGAAAATGTGGGTCCTCTCCGGAAGGAAACGGGAGACCTGGTTACCTGGGATATGGAGAAGGCTGAGGTACTCAACGACTTTTTTGCCTTAACCTTCACCAGCAAGTGCTCAAGCCACACTGCCCAAGTTGCAGAAGGCAAAGGCAGGGACTGGGAGGATGAAGAACCACTCACTGTCGGAGAAGATCGGGTTCAAGACCATCTAAGGAACCTGAAGTTGCGCAAGTCCATGGGACCAGATGAGATGCATCCGCGGGTCCCGAGGGAATCATTAGATGAAGTTGCTAAGCCCCTATCTATCATATTTGAAAAGTCGAGGCAGCCCAGTGAAGTTCCTGCTGACTGGGAAAGGGGAAACGTAAACCCCATTTTTAAAAAGGGAAAAAAAGGAAGACTTGGGGAACTACAGGCCAGTCAGTCTCACCTCTGCACTGGCAAGATCATGGAGCAGATCCTCCTGGAAAATATGCTAGGGCACATGGAAGACAGAGCGGTGATTGGTGACAGCCAACATGGCTTCACTAAGGGCAAATGGTGCCTGAAAAATTTGGTGGCCTTCTACAACAGGGTTACAGCATTGGTGGGTAAGGGAAGAGCAATTGACATCATCTACCTGGATTTGAGCAAAGCATTTGACACTGTCCTGCACAACATCCTTGTCTTTAGATTGGAGAAACATGGACTTGACGGATGGACCACTTGGTGGATAAGAAATTGGCTGGATGGTCACAGTCAAAGAGTTGCGGTCAATGGCTCGATGTCTAAGTGGAAACCAGTGATGAGTGGCATTCCTCAGGGATCGTTTTTGGGACTGGTGCTGTTTAACATCTTTGTCAGCAACATGAACAGCGGTATTGAGTGCACCCTCAGCAAGTTTGCTGATGACACTAAGATGTGTAGTGAGATCAACACACTGGAGGGGAGGGATGCCATCCAGGGGGACCTTGACAGGCTTGAGAGGTGGGTCTGTGTGAACCCCATGAAGTTCAACAAGGCCAAGTGCAAGGTCCTGCACCTGGGTCAGGGCACAAATGCAGGCTGGGCAGAGAATGGATTGAGAGCAGCCCTGAGGAGAAGGACTTGGGCGTGTTGGTTGATGAGAAGCTCAACATGAGTTGGCAATGTGCATTTACAGCCCAGAAAGCCAACCATATCCTGGGCTGCATCAAAAGAAGCGTGACCAGCAGGTCGAGAGAGGTGATTCTGCCCCTCTACTCCGCTCTCGTGAGACCCCACCTGCAGTACTGCGTTCAGCTCTGGGGCCCCCAACATAAGAAAGACATGGACCTGCTCAGGTGGGTCCAGAGGAGGGTGATGAAGGTGATCAGAGGGCTGGAGAACCTCTCCTATGAAGACAAGCTGAGAGAGTTCAGCCTGGAGAAGAGAAGGCTCCAGGGAGACCTTATAGCAGCCTTCCAGTACCTGAAGGGGCCTACAAGAAAGCTGGAGAGGGACTTCTTACAAGGGCTTGTAGTGATAGAATGAGGGGTAATGGCTTTAAACTGAAAGAAGAGGTAGATTTAGATGAGATATTAGGAAGAAATTCTTCACCATGAGGGTGGTGAGGCACTGGAAGAGGTTGCCCAGAGAAGCTGTGGATGCCCCAACCCTGGAAGTGTTCAAGGCCAGGTTGGACGGGGCTTTGAGCAACCTGGTCTAGTGGAAGGTGTCCCTGCCCATGGCAGGGGCCTTGGAACTAGATGATCTTTAAGGTTCTGTGATTGTATGATTTTGACCTATCTAAAACACATACAGCATGAATACCTATTTGTGAAACTTACCTTGTTTGTCTTGGAGCTGGACATGCTACAAAACTGCTTGATTTAAGATACAAGGTGAAATATTTTATAATATTGGCTTAAAAAAAATTAAGATAACATTTCCTAGTCTGGAACTTCTCAAAATAATCACATGAGCAGCATCCAGTCTCCAAACAGGCAACACCCATTTGAAGAAGCTGGAATGGACCATCACTTAGAAGGTAACACCTGCACAAGGTAGAACCTATGAATATAGGGACTAGACTGGTCTCAGTTTATGGAATAGTTGCATATAAGCACCAGGGATACAGAGTGGAGCTTGGGGAAGAAAGAAGAGAGCACTTTGGTTTCAACTTTCCCCCTCTGAAGATGAGTTGGGCCATCTCAATCACAGAGGCTAAGGACATCAAAGACTGTGGGTATCAGAGCCTGTTGGTAACAAAAACCTCATGGTGTCATTTACCCAAGGCTCAACTAGTATGTTGGATTTATGTATGATTTGCAATTGTTGAGTACCTAGTAGTTAAATATAAATAAATGCCTGCCTGAAGTTTTAAAATTTGCTTGGTGTTTCAGTCTCAAAATACTCACAGCAGTTCCCAATTCATGGCAGTATCATCTGTTTGTAGTCTGTTGTGTTTCACTCCAGAGACAGCTGCATTCACTAATTGCTGCTCTAGACAGTTATATACTTTAAAAGTCATATACAATACCAATTGAAAAACATGCAGGAAAATCTGGTCTAATAATATGGAAAAAGTCACACAGCAAAGTTAATGCCGTATTTTTCTCTTTTATCCTTTTCTACTCATTTCTTATATCTATTGAAGGCTATGAGTAATTAATCATAAAACAAAGAAATGCTTCCTTACTTTTATTAAAAACACAGAAATTAATCTCGTTGTAAGTATAAAGTCGCTATTCAGAGACAATTTTATATTATGGGCTGCTTGGAAGAGAAAAAAGTCATTGCTGAGATAACACAGTAGATGATCTAGAAGCAAGTAGGAAAAAAAAAGAAGTTAATTAAATCTGTCCTGAGACTCCCGACACAGATGAGCAGCTGTTGCCTGTTCAACCATTCTGGCTGACCAAACAGAGGCCTAAATTTCTTTGGAGTATTAATTGATTGGAGATTGTAAATTTTTACTCTTCTTCTTTTCTCCCCCACTAGTTCTCAGTTAAAAGACCCAAGCAGAAGATCAGTCATTACCAAAAAATGTAACCAAAAATTAGTTCCTCACCAACATTAAAACAAAATCTATTAGGTTGTTTGGCTGACAGCCAAATGAGTAACTAATAAGGTAATCCAAACTAGTCTTTTAATCAGTAGTGAATATCAGCTGCACCATTGTTTCTAACTTTTATCTGCAAAACAAATCTGTTTGTCTCCTCTCCAGCTATGCTGGCTCCTAATCATCTCTGACAGCAAGAGCTGCAAAACTCAAAATACCTCTGCATGTCTGAGCTGAGGAGACCCAATGCTGCCTCGGTCCATTACAGAAACAATGGCAGGGTGCAGAGACTATCTGGGGACTCTACCAAATTTAGATCCAATTATCTGATCCTAGCAGTTGCATATTACCATTAATTAGATTGAAGCAAATACTGTATTGAGGGTCATGGCATATGTTTCTTATTTAAGATACCTTCCCTAACAAAGCTGAAGAGGCTGGGAAATGTAGAGAATGAAGAAAGAGGCTTTGTCTTTAAGACAGGTAAATTCCAAAAACAGTGCTACAGGGAGCTGGACGTTTGTCAAATATTGACTGACAGTAGCCAAATTGCTCGAAAAGCAAAACACTGCAAAAGCAAAACACAGACTCCAAAATTATTTAATATTGAGCTAACATTGGGAGAAAAAATTTCTTCTCATCTGGCTCATATCCCAATGCTCTCATTACTTAGTAAGATAACAGTTAATGGCAGTAGGTTGTAAAATGACAGATTTTAGATGAATTTATGGCTGGGTAGTACTTGGCAGGAAATTGGGTCCTTTTTGTCTACGCTTTGAACACAGCCCGCTTGGTTAAAACCTGAAGTTGCCATGGAAGGTATTTCACACACTGGAGAGCAAAGTTGTCAAACTCAGGCAGCTTCCCATCTGACTTTGTACTGGAGACAAATAGTCCCAGTTGGTACTAACTGGCATCCTTACAAGCAGCGTGAGGAGAAACTGAGCTATGCTGGCTGCAGAGACAGCAGAACTACCTTGAAGATAGATAGATGTCTGCTGAACAAGCCTAGGACAAGGATGGGAGTAGGTGACAGTGCAAAGGGTTATTCTGTTGTTTCTTAAGTAGATCCATGAGACCTAAATGGGAGTTGGACTAATGCAGTGCAAAGATTATCCAAATAATACCTGCAATTATAGTTAATTATTTTGTTTCAACTTCATGACATCCACCAGTGTCTACAACCCAAAAGACTAATCAAAAGATACAGAGGGCTGAAAGTGCTGTTCGACGTTTATTCTGCCCTTTCAACAAAGTAAAGCTAAAAGAAGGAACTGTTGTTTTCATGATCTGTAAAATGATCTGCGTCTCTCAAAAATACAGCAAAATGGAACATCTTGTAAAATATCTATGTCCATTTGATGAAGGATTTTAATGCTTGTTTTTGCCAATCCAGTGTGTTTCAGCCGTGCTGAATTCACTTGATTGCTGGGAGAGTAATGAGTTAATCGGTATTAAAAATTCCACTTGCAAATCTATTTCCTAGTTTGCACTCAATGAAAGATGCTCTCTTCTGTGGCAAATCTCAGAACAGACAGCTGAGCACACTAGAAGCTATTTCCTTTTAATACATGTGTATAACTGTATTAGTCTCAGATGGCTAAACAGGTAGTACAGTATTTTGAGCAGTCATTTGTGCATTTATGCATATGCTAAATTCTGTGTCCAACATAACATAAAATAGTGGGTACATTTTTGAGCTGTCAGACATCTTGCTTCCCGCTGCTTTACTGTACCTTTTAAACAGGAACTGCTGATTAAGAAGAAAATGATGCGTGCTTTTTTCAAGTGGTTCTGAAGGAATTATAGTGTATTCTGGCAGTGGCAAACGATAAGAGTTCAGCGTAAATTACAGATAAATTTGACAAGTGCCACAGTTTGTTCATGGCAGAGCTATCAAATCTCCTGTTTCATGAAGGACCAAATGGATTATTTTTTTTAATGTGTTGTGCAAATTCATTCAATCTTGTATTTAACAAAGATTTTCATTTGGTAAAGGCTACTAGTTATTATGTAGCCAAATTTGTAATATGTTGCATACATTTATATTTTATTAATAAAATATGCACAAGAGGGAAAAAGGTACAGTTGGTGCAGATGAGCTCTTCTATACACTACTTTTACTAGCTACTCATGCAGCAATGATTTACAATTGGGCCCAATGTGCTCAGTGATGTGTTGTTTTGCCACCAACACATGGTTGCAGGAATACCGAATGTATTTTGTCCAATAACTACATTGAGCAAAATTGTGGTTTTGCAGAAAACTAATATGAAACACATCCATATGCCTGTAGCAGTCTGTGTAGTAGGGATTTTTCAGCTTGTCCCAAAGATAAGGAAATGCATACGGTTCTTAAATTCTTCGTTTAGTGTATTATGTTGTTAGACTATATATGTGCATCTCTTCTTTTACAAGTGGCAGAATGTAATTTTTTACTCAGAAAGCGAGTAGATGTGATACAACCTAAACCAGAAAAAATACTTATACCATTTAACGCTTCCTAGGGTTTTAATGTCAAGCAAAATTAGATACTTCCCACAAAACTTCCAAGCATTTGTTTACAGAGCTGTTGTTGTCCGCTGCAAGTGCAGGAACAAGCTATGCACACATACCAGTGATCCCCCTGCTTTAAATAATAATAAACGTTCGATTTTCCATGCAAAGAATCCCAGGAAGTCATGCATCAAAAAAAAAAAAAGTGTAATGTTGTATACAAATGACAGAGTTATTTCTTGGAGGGTGTCCTTTGTATATATTTCTACTATTTCCAGATTCCTGTCTGGAGCTTTCTCAACTATGACATATGGCTATTGAGAAATTCTGTCACCACTCCCAAACCAAGGACTACTGTGCAAGAGCCTTGTACTTCCTTTTCTGTGGATACAGTGCCTTGCCGTGCCAACATCCAATGCTTATTGCAAAGAAAATGGCTCACGGCATTTGGATTCACGTTCCCAGTGCAAGAGCTACCCCCATGTGCGGACGTACCAGTCTGGGTCAGCACTTGCTCAGGGATCTTTGCGCAGTGCAAACATGTCCTAGTTATGATCCTGTTCTAATTCTAAGCAAGCAACATTAATGGCTAATGAGGATTGTTATAATGTAGATTGTTAAAATGTTAAAGCTTCAAGGCCAAGCTGTCATTCCTTCTCAGCTTTCAGTATTTATTACATCAGCTTGATCTTTTCCTGAATCTAATGCATTCATCCTATTTATAAATCCAACACTTCTATTTTTTTTCTGACAGTCAGTCTTAGCAGCTCTACTAGTCTTTGGCTTTTATTTTTACATGTGGCTAGATGGATTAGACCAGTAGGATTTTGAAGCAGTAGTACAATTTTTATCCCATTTTTGATGCTTTAAAACCGTTCTCTGTGCTCCATAAGAAATACATTCCTGCCTAGAAAACCATGTCAATAAACAGGGTCTGTTGTGAGGACCCTATTCAGCAGTGCGTTGGTGATGTGCTGGCTCATGTGATAATGGAAAAATTCTCATTCTTGAATCTCATCCTGTTTTCTTCCTACAGCTTTCTTTGGTTTTGTAGTCTCTCTTCTAGTACCTTTATTGTACTTCCAGGCTTTGTTTTCCTTTCTTCATTTTAGGGGACTTCATATTCCAGTTTTCCCACTCAAGGATTTCAGTCATGAAAGTCATTCAGGATGAACAAATTATGGGGAATCAGAATACTATTATAAAACCCTGTTTTCCTGGGAAGAATGTACCCTGAGAGCAAAGATTCAGATTAATCATGTTGATAGTATTTGATGTAAAAATATTGATTTTTAATTTCATGTATATGCAATACTATTTAACTTCAGTGAGGTGAAGATGGTGAAGTATGGCACTTGTTAGAGTACTTAATAATCTGAGTGCTGGGGTGCTAACCTTTGATATGAAATTCTGTGGTGCTTTTATTACCTTCCTGAAAGCGCCATTCACCTACATATTTTTGAGGCAACATCACTGCTAAACTTAATACAAAGATATTTTCTTTATAAACTTCAGTTTGTCATGTCTAAAAGCAAGGAACAAAACTGCAAGCAAGCACCTAAAAGCAGCATCATTTAGTGTAACAGCATGAATGTTAGGAAGGGGAGAAAAAATGTATTCCCCAAACCCAGGAGTTTGTTTGGAAATGAGAATCAATTCAGTGTTTAATTATGAGTAGAATATATTAGTTTTATGAAACTGATGACTGTTTCTGACTAGTATGTGATTTCAACAAACAATTTAAGCCTTTCATGACTTGGTTCTTCACTTAGAAGCAGTTTTCTTGTTTAAGAACAATTTTTAAACTTTTCTTGAAAGCTATATTGGAATGGACTATATTCTGATCTTTACTCTAATAAGTGGGTATCTATTCTGTATAACAACATAGCTGAATATTCCATTACTTGATCCTGCTGTTATCCTCTTTTGTATGGATGTTTAGTTCTTCCAAGAGGCTGTTACTATCTGCTATAAAAGTGGTAATTACTAAATCAGCCATCTTTGGTTAATAGAGGCTCTCCGTGTTGAGAATGAACTGCCTATGTAGTTTGTGCTGTACGGATACTACCTTAATTTAAAATACTGTTTCTAAATTACTTTATAAAATGTGTGTAATCTAAAATAACCATCAGGATTTTCCAGAAGTAAAATCACTTCTTTTCAGAGATGAAGGAATCATTCCAGATTTACACATAGTCCACAGGACAACTATCAGGCCTGTAGCTTCTACAAATATTAAGTGCAGATATAGAATCATAGAATCCTTTAGGTTGGAAGAGACCTTTAAGATCATCAAGTCCAACCATTAACCTAACCCTGCTAAGTCCACCACTAAACCATGTCCCTCAGCGCCTCATCCACACATCTTTTAAATGCCTCCAGGGATGGTGACTCCACCACCTCCCTGGGCAGCCCGTTCCAGTGTCTGACAGCCCTTTCAGTGAATGTGATAGTACTTATGTTTGTATTGATAGCAATTAATGAAAGTGGAAATTTGTGAGCTAGCATTGAATCTATCAGCTGGAGTTGGGCTAGCAGAACCATGCTTTTGTGCAGGCCCTGAGCTCATCTCCCTCCCTCTTAGGGATTTGGTCACCCGCACTCTGAGCCAGATTTTGCTGCAGCTGTATGGGAGTAGCTACGTGAGAAAAAGCTGTGAGAAGTGAAGACTTGCTGCCCTTTGCTGAGGAGGTAGTTTTAAGCGCAGGCCCTCAGGCTTGGTCTCTGCCTGAGCTATGTAGTGGTTATTCCTTT
Organism: Gavia stellata; assembly: GCF_030936135.1. Classification (NCBI taxonomy): domain Eukaryota; kingdom Metazoa; phylum Chordata; class Aves; order Gaviiformes; family Gaviidae; genus Gavia; species Gavia stellata. The sequence continues at coordinate 48,542,007 of NC_082600.1, read as the reverse complement.
TCCCTGTCATGTACCTTGCAGACCTGAAACCTGAGTATCTTGGACTTGACTTCCAGGCTTTCCTTGAACCTGCCTTATTACTATAGACTTGTCTGATCTAGATTGAAGCTGACCCTTCTTAGTATCACTGGACCTGCTCTGTGCTCTTAGCTTGGGTACTGCGGGACTGTGCCATTGTCAGCGAGAGCACTGCCTTGCTGTCACCCTTGGCACCCGGCTTGCTTTCCCTTGGGAAGCAGCCCACTCCTCCTACTCCCTAGTGCCATTGGAGGCAGGCTCATGTACGTGTTAGCAAGCTCTTCTACACTATGATTATAAACGTAATCAGAGGGTGAAGACTCCATTTCTAGGGTTTGGTCCTTATGAAACTATTTCCTTATGTATCATGACTCAGAAAAAAGAACTCTTCCCAGCCAGAATAACTTTCAGTATCAGATACTAGCACTGATGAATCTTAAAGTCATCAAGCATACATCAGGTTACTATGCTTAAGATTGGCAAGGAAGAGGTTGCTTGTTGTTACTCTGAGTCACAGCCTCAAAACTAGCATGCCGGATAAGATGCACCACAGACCTATTATAAAATCCTGTTAACAACTGAATTTATTGGGAATTTTGTCATAGATTTCAGTGTCATTAAGTTTTAGTCCTGAAACCCTGAATTTATACTTGTCCTGTGGATTCCCTCCCTCTCAGGATAGATTCCACCAAGTGACATTGAGTTTCTGTAACAAAGGAGCCCCTTTTCTGAATGCTAAATGACTTTTAAGGCTTGAGAACTGATGCATGAAAATTGTTAATCTTAGTTTCTGAATATCTGATAATCCCTTCCCTGAAGGAAGGGAGTCACTTTCCAAGCATTATTTATTAATATTTGTGTTTATGTTAATCATTGATGAAAAGACCTACAGCAGACAAGCAGTATGTTTAGACACAAAATTGCACAAAGAGAGAAAGAGCATTCTTTTTAAAAATTAAAATATTTTGTAATTATTTTTAGATCAAAGGTCTACCTTGTCTTATAATGTGTCTCTGACTTTGGTCATTAGTGGGTTCTTGGGGAACACTTCTTTTGAACAGGATGTATTTAATGTGATCCTTCCTCTGATGTACTATATCTGTTTGGAGTCATCATCTTCATCTGTAAATGAACTAATATCTTTAATAGTCAACAGTGAACCATAGAGAATGCTTATTCTGTGAATTTGCTAATTCCATTTTGAACTTGCTTATAGTTCTGGCCTGTATAAATTCCTGAGGCAAATTATTCTATAAATAGTTATCTGTAGTATAAACAAAATTCTTTGCTTTATAATAACTTGAGTTCAAATACATGCCAGGTCCATGGATTCAGCTAATCAACTTAAATTTAGATAAGAAATCAAATGTTAAGAAGCACAAAAAAGCAGAGTGATTCACGAATGCAATTTATACTCCTTCAAATACCTCCCCTATGCCTGTTTGGAATCTATATCTTGTAAAGGCATCAGGAATAGTGGCTGTCTTTGAAAGATTTCTTGAGTCTTGCAGTCGTGCTGTTTTGTTTAATAGCCTTGGGTCCTGGCTCAGTATTAAAGGTGAGACTCATCATCATCATACCCTCAGGGATAAGACCTTTAACATGCAAGGACTCAAACAGATGAAAAATTATATGTAGAGAAATAGGAATTGGCAGGACTGGAATCTAAATTTGTGTAAATTGTGAGAATGCTAGTTTATATGAATGTCATAGGTCATGTTATTCACAAAGATAAACACTAAGTAAACTTGATGTGAAAGCTTACATCATGTTTATATTGATTTGCATTAGAAAATGCATTTTTTTCTGTAGGTTACATACAGTACACAATATTGTTGACAGCAGCATTGCTGCATTACGTGTTTTCTTCAACAAACACTTAATCAAACTTTAACAGCTCAATTATTAGATACAGAGAAGCAGCAACAAGGGCTGTTAAATCCTTTCTCTGTAGATACTGTAGGTTTCCTTAAAGCCTTAAAAATTTGTCTATCTGGCAACATCCATAGTTCTGCAAATCAGTGTCAAGAATGTCAGTAAGCCATGAAATACAGGAAAGAATTATATATATCCTCTGAAATGATCTTTTCATCTGAGAAAACATAGCACTACAGCATTGGATAAAGGAATTACATTTCAATGCAATCAAGTTAAGATACAGCTATCAAACTCTTAACGAAGCTGAAAGCTTTCTAAGTTCATCAGTCGTAACTGGAATCAGATGGGACTTTTTTCTCACTTGTCATCATTTCATTTTGTTTCCTTCTCCTTTGCCAACTGGCCACTTTATGAAACAAAATATGTAGTCAAAGGATTGCATTTTACTCAGCACACTGCTGTAAGAGATTCAGAGTTTTGGCTTGTTCAAACAAGCATCTGTTACTCTTAAAATTCTAGAATATTCAAACCAATGAATTTATTCAAAAATCCAGGGTAAGATGCTTAGCCCTGACACATTTGTCTTGAGATACACCTGTCTTAAAGATTTCAAAGCAGCTTTAATTGTGAAACCTTTGTCCTGGTTCTTGTAAAGTCATGATAGCTATCAAGAGGTATATAGAGCTATAGAGAGAACCAGCATAGCTCTGTATTATCTCCTCCATTAGAGCTACTATCTGGAAAGTGGCTGGTGAAAGGTACTTATCAAGAACACTCCTTTGCTCAGAGAATAGCTGGTCACTGAGCTGGTGTGTAGGCGTTATTATTGATATCATGCAATAGACATGGTAGGCAGTAGTGCGTGTCTACCATCTTAAATATGTGTGACCAAATGGAATGAAGCAAGGGGCATTTGTGATTAAGTGTAAAATCTTCAGAAGTGTCTAAATACAGTCTAAGAATAATTTTCAAAATCATAGTAAGACAGTAGGTTTCATCATCTTTAAGAAAGACCTAAGTTATTCTCACTCCTCATGTTTTCTGCAGTAAAATATTTGCTGCACTTATGTTCTGAGCTACCGGGAAAGGACCTAAGCCAGCAGCATCAGCCCAGTGCTCAACATAACCTAATATAATTTGTCTGTCACCAGCCCTATTAGTACAGTTTCCTTGACACATTTGTGCACTTGATTTGTTCAGAAAGTGGCTTGAAAGAAATTTCATCTACTCACAAATGTAGCAGGTAGACGCAGTCCCCTTTCTGAGAATGAGCTTTAGCTGCTGGAGCACATAAATGGCTTTGAGAGATTTAGACTAATCTCAAAAATAGGGTTCTGTTTCAGACTTTTCCCATTTCTGATTAGACTGGAAATACTGTGAGATTATACCTTTGTTCAACAGTAATCTTTTGAGTGACAGTAAATGAAAATGCAGTCATATAAGATTCATTATATAGATTCTAACAAGACTTCCTCACCAAGTTCTCAGAACTTAACAAACAGCAAAAGATGGTAACTTTTCAGTGAAGCCCTTGGGAAAATCAGGGTTTTCTTGTGATTAATGTGCAACAATTTCTCTGGAGTTACAGTTCAACAAATGATCTTCCTTGCTTCCTTTATTATTTGATTTTGTTTAAAAAAGTAAACCACCAGTACTAACCTTATTAGCAGGATATCTGTTACGGTTTATTATGTCTTCAATGAATATCACCTTTGGGACCCACAAATCTTCTCGGTACTCTTTGATGACAATGTCATTCATGGTCAAGAATTCTTATCTTTTGCTTTATCCTGAATGCCAAAGAGCAGATTACTAGTCATGCACTTCAAGAAATGATGATAAAAGAGGGGAGGAGGGAGAAGGGAGGAGAGGAAACACCATTTAGTGTCTGGGTTTCCTAATTCTTCTTAAAACTTGTTCAGATTCGCAACCAGATATGCAAGCCATTATTCCACATTTCTTTCATCTGCAGCCTGGTCATACTAGAGCTTTTAAAACAAGTATAATCAATTACTGACGTGGTTGATTCTAGATGTGATGTTTATCCATGCACAAGTCATTGATATCTGTGCAATTAACCATATTTTCTCCTCTATCATGTTGATGACATATACAAACTAGATGTTGCTGTTTATGCATATTCTACTTTTGTACACTTTTTCTCTTGATTGTGACAATGGTTTATGTGCAACTGTTTCTTCCCCTAAAAGTGCCAGGCTTCACGGGTAGAATTGTTGAAGTACACCTCTCTGGGCAAGACCTATGTATGATGTACCCTTCTTGTGGAAAGTGATGTCCAGAGTTTTTGAGAGAACACAGCAGAATTAAAAACACTAGGTTGAAAACACATAAAAAATTGTTGAAATTATGCGAGAATTCCTGCTGGTGGAGCACAGATTTAATACTTTCACTGTTACTCAGTTAAAACTTACAGTTTAAAATATATATTCATTTTAATAGTATGTGTCACAGAGCTGGTTTCCAGGGTATTGGATAGAAACCTCTTATGGTCACTAATGACATCTTACGCCACTTTGACACTAACCAAGAAAGGGAAAAAAAACCCCATATATTATCTCCTTTCATTACAAAGCAAACACACATCTGCCTTTGATATTGCATAAGTACAGATCTCTCAAAAAAAACCCCAAAACATATTTGTGCAAAAATATTTGACTCTAATACTGCATTGATGGAAGTCACAGACACTGGAGATTTTATCAGCACAAATGCTATTTTTGAATGCAAAATGGAGACATTTTCCTGAATGTATTAGGATATGATAAACAGTAACTTCTAAAGCACATGACTAAGCGTTCAGTTCGTCCTGACCAATAAAACGTGTCAGATTTGAATAGTGTAGAACAGAAAGACGTAGAAATTCAAGAAACAGCACTGTGGAGTGTAAACATGATAGTTCTGCCAAAATGAAGGATCATATATTCTTTCTTTAGTGAAGAGAAAGCTGTTTTTGCTATGATCTAGAAAACGAGGGAGATGCACAGTTTTTAACAATATCCATTAAGCTCATTGGTAGATGAAAGTGGGTTTTCTTCTTTATTTATTTTTGCGAATATGCCAATGCCTACGGTGAGAGCAATAAATCAACATTTACAATTTCATGCAACCATATGGTGGCTTCTTTGTTTTCAGAATTTACAGCAGTTATAAGATTTCAGATAATTTCCAAAGTGATAAAAGCGAGCCACGGTTCTGTGGTTCTTTCTAACTAAATACCCTTTTCAGTTTCAAGTCTCTTTTCTATCTGATTCATCCACTAACTTTTCTCTGACCCAAACAGTGGCAAACCCTACAGAATGACTTCACACATAGAAGAAACTATAAATTCCTTGATCAACTGTAGTAATAAAATGAAAATATTTGATGTGTTGTCTTACCTACGCTAAGCAAACTCAGACCAGTTTGTCCTACTGGCCAGGGACTGAGAAGAAGCAAAAAGCTCTTTTCACAAGTAGTTAAATTTGCACCAGAGATGATCTTCAAGTAAAGTCTACATATATATAAAAGTAGGAGTGAAGATGTGTGTGACCTATGTGTAAGAGTAATTTTCACTGATGATCTATGAAATGCTGAAAAGTATAGAACGAGAATGGGGGGTTTTTTTGTATACATACCTTCTATGTTTCTTTTAATCCCATGCAAGATCAGGAGCAATGGAAAAATGACTTAAAGAAATCTTTTCTTCCCCTCATCAAGGACAATTTGTTAACCTGAAATCCTATATTTATGAATTTAAGCTTCAACATATGCAAGTATAATAAGTACTGTAAAAAAATAATATTATGAATCTGTATTGTTTGTATTGATCATACTTTTTCCACAGTTTAAAAACAATTTCAGATATGTTTTCTCATCGATTTAATGCCATAACTGCCCATAGTCAACAGAACTTGTCATTGTTCTAACTCTGTATCTGATTATATTTTATTCTTCTGTACAAGTGCAAGTATAAACTGCATCATGTAGTGGGCTTTAAAATAAATAGTTGTCTTATATAGAAAATAAATATTAGATAAAAATGCATTACATGAATAATATATTAAAATATATCCAATAATATATTAGATAAATATAATGCAATACACAAGGTGTATATATAGTACCAAATATAGGATATTATATTTGTAATTTAGAGTAACAACCTTCATTAATTTTCTTTACTAAAAGTCTCATGTATTTAAAAGCCGTCAGTGCATTTAGATGGAGCTGACTGAAACAAAAAAAGATACATTTTAAAAAGTTTGGTATTTTAAAAACAGAGTTAAAACACTGCATTGCTGTGTGTTCCCTGCTTTTCTGTATGTCAAATGCAGTTACTCAAAGTACCTGGCTTATCTGGGTGCTTGTAACGTTTTAAGCTTTAAGAAGCCAGTCAGGATCATTGCGTTTCTTACAGGCTCTCTAATTTTTTCATTTGGCATGTAGGAATCACTATACTGATCACATAATAGTCCACTAATCTTAACCTGAACTGCATTTTGTCAAAGAGGGTGAATTGCCCGTGAAACAAAAGTAACGGTTGTAAAACAATCATGCAAACTGCGTAAAAGTCATTGAAGGTGCTTGAACTTGTTAAACTAACACAAATTGGATGTAAATGTAACTTTTAGGACAAGAAGAAAAAAAGCACATAATCTTTTAATTCTTGTGGAGCACGGTTTCTGAAGTGCTGTACACTAACCAATTAGATGAATGTCAGCTAGAATTAGTAGAGTATTTACTGTTGTTTTAAAATGTCCTATCTATAACAAAATAGGATTACCAGGAATAGATCGGTAGGGTTGGGCTATCATCAACAATGGTTGACAACCCATACTGCATCTTATCTGCATTGTGTTTTATTAGGTGCTGGTTTTAATGTTAATATAGCCAGTACACTCTAGAACGTCTGAGAGATTGGCCTCATATGGGTTTATGCATAACCCCCCCAATATACTGTGTGAATAAGATTAATAGTGTTTGTGACCTGCTCATGGACTGAGATCTCTTAACATATTAAGTGGGAGTAGGAAATGGAAGTATTAGAATATGAGAATTAATCATACAGACCAGATGAAAAGTCTGTCTGGATATCCTGCCTAAGACATTTATCAGTAGTAGGTGAGCAAAGAATAAGTCAAGAAAAGGTGAGAGATAGATAGAGAGAGAGAGAGAGAGAGAGATACGTGAGTGATCCTCCTGTTGGAATACTCACCTAGTTTCCTGGAATTAATAGTGTACAAATTTTTCTCATATGGAAATTGCATCCACACTGTTGTGTTTAATGGCCAACAATAGAGCTATCCTTAGAATTCGTTCTTAACATTGAGCTTTTGTGACAAAGTGCTCTGCAAATAACTATTTATCATAAAGTGTGAAGCACAAAAAAGTATTTTTCCGAAGTGCTTCCTTTGAAACTGCTATCAGATCATTTCCTAGAAGACCCTTTTTTTCATTATAAAATAAGTTCTTATTTTCCTTCACCTTCTTTAAACTCTTTACATATGAAGAGTTTTTTATCATATCATTTAAAAAACAGTGATAGTCTATTTCATTTATTTTTAGAGTTGTATACATCCATGATAACAAAGCAATGAAAATTTGCTCTTTCAGGAGATAATGAGGCAATGCTCTACCTTAAGTCAACACTAAATTGCATAGGACACTTTCACTTTGAGTAGGCTTGCTGTAGGTCACAAAATGAATATTTTGTTCTGTGTTAAAGGTGGCAACACTGTAACATCAGGGAAAGAATTATATTTTTGCGAAGAGTTTTGGGAGCTTGCAGAATGAACATAATTATATAATTGTTTACATGTTTTAAATTAAATGCATACATACTTTTGCAGTGTAGCCCTCAATGGATGAGGTCACTCGTAGCAGTTGCCCAGTGTCCAGGAGAAAGTACATTTATGGTCTCTAGAGCCATCTCTTGATGAATTCATGTTAAGTATTTCTAACGTACCCATGGCTATCACTTTCTCATTTTAATTCACATAATTATGGCTCATCCTACAAAGACGTGTAACACATGTAAGTGTAGCACTGAAGTCACTAATTTGATGGTGCTATTCATGGGTATAAAGGTGAGCTTATATATAAATCTTTGCAGGGCTGGGCTAGTGAGAAGAGGCAACATCAATGATTATGCAAAGCAGCTTCAAAAGGACACACAGTTCTGAGTTGGATTTGAACATTTGCTTTCTTCCTTTCTGGATGTCTGCTGAGATTTAATGCAGCTGTGAAACTGCCTTTGGCCATAAGCAAAACTCACACAGAAAGAAGTGAAATGTCAGATTTTTCTCCTTTCCACAACACTGTAAAAAGTTTAGCTTTCACTTTACTTAAGATGGTTTCCACACATATGACTGTAATTAGTGAGTTGATGCTGGTGTACAGTACTCTCAGCCAACAAATTATCTAGATGTGGTTGTAGATGTCAGGAAGGAAAACATACTAATTTACATTCAAAAATATAAAGGTTTTTAAGCATTTCACTGTTTAGTTTGTAAAGTCACAAGATCAGCAACACAAGTGTAGACACTGTGGGCTCAGGATACCAAGCTGTGAAAGAAGCATCTATTCTTTGACAGACTCTGTGGCTATTGAACTGACAGCTCAAAAGTTGCTTCTAGGTCTAGTTCTTGTTCAACTACTGACCCTTCTGAGTACTTCTTTCTTTTGCATACCTTGGTCTTAGAGGAATTTAGATTCTTCTGCTTATTGAATATTATGCTCCTATTCAGATCTTTAATGGAAGTCAAATCCCACCTCCCCCTTCACCCCCATTAAAAAGAAGGAAAATTCAGCTATTCTCAAGTATCACTCATTTTTATATAAATAAGTATTGCATAGCCTCTCTTATAGTGAATAGGATCTGATTTGGATATATAGAACTGTAAATTCAATGTATAGCTCTAGTTACATGCACATTCTTTATATAAATTAATATTGCATCTCACAAAGTGTGACTTACAGTAGCATTGTTATCAATCTGAAGTATACAAAGCTTAAGAAATAAAATACGCAAGTGATAATGTCTTTAAGTGATGTTTGTCTCTACTACAGTGAAAGGACATCCCACTGCCCTGTTCAGTATTCTGACACTTACATATCTCTCAGGCTGTAAAATATGAATTACTACATGTTTTTTGATGAAGACTGGTTAAATAACTGTTTAATTAGCTTGCTTTACAGTTAAGAGGATTATAGTTGGATATCAAGGAGAAACTTTCGAGGTGCAAGAGAAGTTAAGATAAAACATTCTACCAAACAGTAGAATATCTTTGAGGTTGGTAAGAAGACTTTGCACAATTATCCCTCCATACATTATCTGACCTCAAGGACTGGAATCTGGTAGGCCTGGGAAGTCTTTAGGATGCATAGAGCATTTTGGAAGATGATCTAGCTGTCTGTTAGTTGTCAAGAAGTATGTCTGTCGCATGATCCATTGCTGGTATACCTTGCTAAAAATGTGTTGAAGGCAGAATGACAGGGATGCTTGGAAGGAAACTGTGAAAGCTAATATGGTTAATGGATGTTTACATCAGGCATTTATAATTTTCGAAGATAATAGTGAGTTTGGTTCAACTGGTGGCAGAGATGAGAGTTTAAGAGCTCACTTCTTTGTAGCGAGAGTGACATGGTATATATTACATATATTCTATGCCAAATTGTTTGAGAAAGTTATATTTTCTAAAGCACAAAATCCTGCTCTTCTTAATATATGGAAAGTTATCAATTTAGTTTTTGTGGAGACAAATATGTCACCTGTTCTGCAATCAGAAATAGCTTAGCCCATATAATAAAATATACTTGACACATGATAAAAGCCCTATATAAATTTAAAAGAATAATGCAGTGACTCCAGCAGGTTTTAAATGGTACGCAAACATATTAGTTATGCACTGGTCCCACAAACATGGGAACAGTTGCACACAGTAGCCGAATGGCGCACACAGTTTTGGTGGTCATTAATTGAATTTTCAATTAGAACTGTTAGAAAAATTATTAGAAAATTATTAGAAAAATTAGAACTATTTCACATACCTTGGCCTTAGATTCTTCTGAGTGGACTGTTTGCACAGTTTTAGACTTGTATAACATGTCAGTTGTTCCTGATTTTCACATAGGCAACTGATATAACCCCAAATAGTTTTGTTTAGAATTTATTTTCCATCTTTTCTCTTTGGTGTTTTTTATCACAATGCTGTGTGTTTTCCAGATGCATACTCTAAAGCTTTTCTTCTGTCCCTCAAGAAAACCACAACATATAAATATGTACAAAACTCTGTGAAACACTCTTTCCTTAACACATTTGGTGCTCATTCCACCTTAAGGCATAATCTAAATTTTCAGATAAGGCACAGTGTGCAGCATAAGCAAGAATAAGAGAAGAGACTGAGAAGAAAGTAAAGTTAAGAAATATGGCTAATGCAAAGGAGTGTGCCAAATAATAACTCAGATAATGAGGGGGGTAAAGTCATAGTGAATGTTGATTATAGGGAGTTGAGTATTTCTACTAGCTTATGTGTTTGCTTGCCTTATATGCTCTAGACCAAAATTATTATTTCATCTTCAAATCCCCTCCAGACATCTTTTTAACCCACGTAACTTTCTTGTCTCTTCTGGAAGAACTTAGAATTAGCAGATATGGCTGATTCAGCTGAAATGAAAACCAAAGAAAACTCCACCCTTTGGGAATGGTGCTGAGTCTGGCTTGGCAGGAGATGATTTCTTGGCAGTAGGATCTTACAGAGACATATGTTGCATGGGAGGATGGGCTAGCTTTGCTGTATTTTCTTTCTCCAAAATCATCCGATATAGATTTCCAAGGAAAAGAATTAAAAAGGAAATGTATTCATTATATTTGCAACTTTTTAAGCAAAGGATGAGAATGAAGAAGTGAGGTTTGAGAAAATGCAGGATGACCTGAATATTTAAAATCTGTTAACCATAAACGGAAGGGAAAAGGTATTTTCTTCAGGCCAAAAATTAAAATACAAGCCCTGGGAAATGTTTCGGCTGCTAACATTCATCCGAGACTGAGGAAAGTGCCAAACTGTGGAGAACTGTGAAGCTTTTGTAAGGCTTGGAACTGCATTAAGTTCTGGCAAAGTTTTTAGCCGTTAACATGTTGACCAGTTTGGTGGAGTGGTTGGCTCAAGGATCGGGTCATGCATAAACAATAACACACTGTTTTAATTGAAGTATCTGAAAGCATATTATGGGCATTCACTATTTGAGACTAAAAATATTGGAAGTTCAGAAGGCAATATTCACTGTCATGAGGAATAAGCTTTTCTTTCTGAATATAAAGACTTCCTCCGGTTTCCATGTCTGTGTACTTTACCTGCACAACTGGATCATGCATCTCCAAGTTCATCCCTGTAAACCTTTTTGCTCCGTATTGTTTCATAATTATACAATGCAGAACTCCTATTTTGGAGGCAGAGGAGATTAATGAAGGGGTCTGGAGGTTGGCCATTATCTGTAGTCCTTTTAAATTTCCTAAATTGTGTTGGTTTTATCTAATCAGGTGTGAATTTCATCCACAGAACCGTACTACTCATAGTACAAAATCAGGGTACTGATAAAAGACTATATGGTAAGATGAAAAATTTCATAATCTTGGAGGCAAATAAAATCAAATAGCAATTTTCTTGCATTCCTTATAATTTATACACATGGAGCTGACACATATTAATTAATGCTCTTTTATATATTTGGATGAGCTTTCACGCTCATTTATATATTTGGATGAGTTTTCGTCAGACACTGTCCGAAGCTCTAACTGAACGACAGAATTTTGGTTTTGACAAAGCAGCATAATAAAACAAAACAATGTCCTTCAGAGAGTCTTGATAGTCTTCACGTGATATTATAATAACATCTTGAAGATACTTTCCCCACTTGCCTTGTCTCTTGGCATATTCTTCTCTTGCTAAGTTTTGATATATTATTTATATTAGTGGCCCAAGTCTTTGTCTATGCAAGAGAGAGTGATGAGCTTTCAGAGAAGCCTTTGGAGACTAAAGTGCTTAAGAGTTTTGAGAGTGACAGAGCGCCCCAGGGTCCCTACAATTCTGCCACAATAAAAAGACTGCTATTGAAATCAGTGAGTTGTTCCATAGTTATCTGTTCATTACACAGAAAAGAGAGATAGTATATGTGTGTACTCATTTCTTCTTTGCTTGAGCCTAAGAAACTATCCAAATATGTGGGAGTGATTTTTTTCTTATTTTGCTCCCTTGAGATTGCAAAGGCATAAACAGAGTTGCTTTTTTCCCCTGTCCTCCATTTTTCCACTCTTCCCTCATCTTTCTTGTTAAAGTGCTTTTATAAATGAGATACTGAATATTTTTAAAGGGAAAAAATATATTCTTTCAGTGTTTCCCTATGGACATGCATTGTGACTGGGATACCAATTACTCTGCAGTATTTAGTGTGAAAGACCTTAAATAACACTAAAGTTCAGAGATAGCAACAGTTGGTAGGGGAAAGAAAGAGACAGAGATAGACTTTTAAAGACTCTAGATCCATGAAGGGCACTCGTGAGGTATGGTCAGTCCTCTGGGAGATGGAGAAAATTGGCTCTGAAATGAGAGAAATGTCCTATAACTAGCAGCAGCACTGAACCAGCTAAGGATGGAGGGGAAAGGAAAATTCTATTTAGTAGCTGTAGTAGGACCCAGTGTCAAGAAATCCGTAAAAGCCAGGACTTATTTTGGGGAAAAAAATGGGAAAGAAATCGTAAAATACATATGAAGACTAATTCAGTAGTGAAGTTAGTAGTCTGCATAAAAAGAAGAAAGAGATAAATAGTATGTAGTACACAGAGATACAGCTTCTGGATTCAAGCCATGAGAGTATTTACTAGATGAAAGTGTACTACATGTGTAATGTCCATGTTGCATGCCTATGTGAGTTTGGGTGCCTGCAAGAAAAAGGAAAGACAAAATTTTTGAAAACAGAATCACTAAGGTTGAAAAAGACCTGTAAGATCATCAAGTCCAACCAAAACGTGATGATTTGTGATGCAGCTGTGTTCATTTTTATAACCTGTGAAGCTCTAGAACACTAAATTGATCCTGTACCAGAATCTCCTAAATACCAAGCAGCAAAGCTTTCAGATTAAGACAAATGGTTTACATTTCAAATTTTGATCCTGCTTATAGCAATGCTACTTAACATCAGCTCATGTGCCTGAAGATACCTCTCCAGCTCACAGAGGTGAGCATCTTGAAGGCTTGGTATGGAAAGTAGAATAGTGTTAAAAAGCTATTAAGTGACCATGATGCTCATTATGAAGCCACAAAAATGCTTTAATTTTAGAAAATTAGGTAGACTTTTCAGAATCCAGTTGTGCATTCATACATGGGCTTTGTCAAAAGCCAGACATTAATATTATTAAAACAGTGAATATCAGTAAGATAAAGTGCAAGTACAATCTGAGAAGATTCCTCCCTACATCTGTAAATCAGCTGGACAAAACATATGGAGCAAGAAATTAGTAAAAAACTGATAGTTCTTGACTAGGTAGAAACAGCAGACCCAGGAATAAGCCTCATGGTACACAAGCAAAGCATCCTTAATCAAAATATTTCAGTTTATACTTCAGCTTCTAAATCATTTTCTTCTTTGTTCTCCCTCCACTCTCTGTTTTACTCTTCATTCTCATGGTAATTGAATATTCAGTGGAAATGTGTAATTTGATAAGAAGTATTAGATGAAGCAATGGCTATAATTTCTGGTGAGGCCTTGTACTGTAGATGCATTAAATCAAGCAAAAAGGGAAACAAAGTAGCGTGTCTGTTTTCCACCCCTTTTCAGTTGGCAATGTTAAGTGCTTAGAAAATCAAAATAGATATTTACACACAGTTTGAAAGACAGTAATAACTTCATTGTCTGTACTTTATTGAAATTTGTATGTCAAATGTCTATTCATGATAAAGTACTATGATCTGTGAAGATTAGTTAACAGCTGGGATTTATGAACATTTTTCTTTAAAGACAAACAATTGTCCTACCAATTGTAGCTGACCAAATTTATATGCATTTGTATAAGTAGGCATTACAGAGTGCATCTCATTAATTATTCTGACACAACCAGCTAGGTTGTTTCTGCAAGCTGCCTGCGACCTTTCATGATAGCAACATAATACCTAAGCATTACTATTTAAATCCTTAGTCAGACCAGGGCACTTCTAGAAAAGACTGTGGCTAAATTTCTTTTCCTATAAACACAATGCGTTGTGACTATCTGTATGTGTCTGTTATATTGGGTTTTCATTAATCAGCAAAGGAGAGTTGGAGAAACTCTCATGTAAACAGAATTTAGTATGCAAAACCAGCAAGAATCATGCAACCTTAGAGAACACTGAACATTCAAACAAGAAATCATTCTTATGGAAAATGAAAAAAAATTGCAAATTTTAAATATTCTCTATAGAGCGGGTTCTACCCCTACAGTTTTTTGCAATATATTTTGCAAACTAAACAATGTTTTCAAAATGTAAGATCCTAAAGTACGTGCCCAAATATTGGTACATTCTTTTCAGGGAATAAGAAGTCAAAAATCTAAATACATCTCCACATCAGCAACATTTCTCTATGTAAAGATTTCATTTCCATGGCATTCTTCACTGAGTGGTGAATAATTGGATGTGGAAACAAAAGAATTTTCTTTGTGGCTGGTAAGAAATTAATACACTCTCTCCAAAAAGCCTCCAACCTTAAATGCGCTTTGACCTAGAACTGTGACAGCAAGGATAAAAGCCTTCTCTGTATTTCATGTAGCATCTCTACACTAAAGCATTTCGCTACTAAATTCAAGCTCATTAGAAAAGGGGAAAAGGATGATGATTACCCTACAATTCATATAAAAGTATACGTGCTGACTGCTGGCAATTAATCAAATTAATGACAGGATGAAGGGTCAAACTAGTCAAGATCAAAACAAGACAGACCACCAGAACTTTATCACTAGTTGACTAATATGCTTCCTGTTGCCCAACACTGTCAATGCCTCGCTCCATTTGACTTCCTTGCCCACCTCCTAAATAGGACACTTAATTGAGCTCAGTAAGTGGAACTTAAACACGGTAAGAAATTCCAATTTGCTGATCAAAGTTGATGTGAGAAGCACACTCTGATTATTTTTACCTTCATATTTATCCATTCTTTTTCTCTGTGGTAATTGGATCTATAATAACCACACATCTCTAGACGTATCTATATTTAGGTTTTAAAATGTCCTAATAAAAAGTTTTGTTTCATCTCTGAAATGCAGGAAGTCTCATTAGGAGAACGTACTGTAGTAGTCCCGGTTAAGACAAAAAGAGAATTATCTCCAGATCATAAACAAGGCTGTTCAGGAGACAAACAGTACTTGAGTCTTCTGTCAACATTTTTACATCTGCGAGTGTTTTCTGCACTTCCAGGAATACTTCTGAGCTTGTTGTGCCCATGTCCTTTTAAAAGATACACACGTGTATTTTATCCGTTTCTCTTGTTTTACTCACTTAAGGGTTCTTGTGGCAATTAGTGATTCTCTCTTTTTGGCATTATTTCACCCAAAATCAGAGAATTTTATGACCTTTCATTTGGTTTCTCTAAGATTTTGAGTGTTGATAGAAATTTCTGGTGAAATATCACTGAGTTTCGTGCTTCTCTATTCACAAATAGGTTCATCCAGCAGGATTTTTTTTTCCCCAATAGTTTATGTTTACAATTTCAATGTGAATGACATAGTTTGAAAAGAAAGGGAAAAAAAGATACTGCTATGGAATTGACAAGATGTTTTCTGCTTTAGGCTCTGAATATCACTTACAGGAAGAATAGGAGTGGGTAAATTACTGTGGAATGATTTCGTTTATGATCACTTACAGAAAAAACGTACCTGGGAATGACAGATGTGTTTCTGATTGGATTTAGCAAATGAAATGCTGCAAGAGAAGAATGCCTGATATAAGGGACAATGTGAATTTTCACCTTCCAAGCAATCACAGCTGAGATACATACGTATTTTTTTAATTAAGTGGGACATGTGATCTCATGATTTCAGCAGAAGCCCCACATAGTGAAGGCATCCAGAGAAGTCCTGTTCAATTGCAGTCTGTGGGAATCTTGCCATCAAGTTCAGTAAGACAAGGATTTTGCTCGAGGACCCAGAAGTCCTAAAATACCTTCTTTTCTGTACCAACAACTTCTGACGAGGCTTGAACTCTCTCATATGCTGCTAGTATCTCTCTTTCAGTCGGGGTGTAGTGGACTTCTGATCCTTGATACCCCCGGCTCCAAAACCCTAATGGTTGACCTCTGTTTTCTCCTGATGTTTTCTGCCAGAGGTTCCAGGTGAGACCATGCTCTCCAGCTGCAGTGTTGAGTACATTTTGCACAGCTGGTCCTGCCCGGACATGCGCAAGAGCTACCGCCCGAGACATTTCCTGTCTGGTATGCTCAAAGGTTTGTTCTCCAACTCACAGCAATCCCACAAAGAAGGGCTCTTCTGAGAGGCCAGGCAGGATAGATAGCTGTTTGATCTTCTCTGTGTTCACAGTGGCTACGCCAAAAGCCCATCAGTGCCCCTTTGGGTCCTTGAAGTACCATCTCCTGAGGTAGTCTATGCCAAGGGTACATGGGGCTTCTGGGCCGGTCACAACGGAATGCTTTTCCCACTTGTCCCCCGTTAAGCTCACCTCAGCCTCCAATACAGACAATTCTTGGCATCCTCCTGTCACTCCAGAGATCCAGGTGGGTTCTATGCCCCCATACCCTGATGGCACCAGCGTACACTGTGCACCAGTGTCTACCAAAACATGACAGCAATACAAAGCACAGCACCGTGAGGGCTGCTATGGGGAAATTAACTCCATCTCAGCCAGACCCACTACATGGAGTTATTGCCAACTGCATGTCAGGTTACTACACTTGTCCACTGTAAAGCACTGCTAAGCAAGAAAAGAGGCTTGAAGGTTTTGTGGAGGGTAGATTTATGATTTGGTTAAGCCTGTAATAGAGTAGTCTGCCTCGTCCTAAGGAGAAAGACCTGGCCCTTTGGTGAAATGAGGACAGGGAATGGAGTATGAAAAAATGAAGCCTCTTAGTTTTGTTGAATTTCAGGGTTTCCATGGTGTAAATCTATAAAGGTGGATGGTTTTCTGCCTCTGTGGGAGTCTGCAGTGATCTATTTATACCTAAGGGAGAGAAAAGCTCTTTAAAGTCAAAGAGGAGGATTGGCAGCTTAGTCTCAGAAAAAAGGCTCTGAGGGGGAAATGCTGCCCAGTAGGTGAAATAGTTAAAGGCCCTTGCTTCTTATGCCTATACTTTTAGTTAAAACGTTTATGCAGAAGTGTTTGAATTTCCTTACAGGCTTTATTACCTAGGCAACTGGACTAAGAAGGAAGTTCTGAGACTTCCCTTCAATTAGAGGTAATTGAGGCAGATTGATTCACACATCCTGGGGTAGCATGTTCTGGAAGGCACTCTTCTAAGCCTCCTATGGACATTTAGTTGATTCAGGAACAGCAGAAGCAAGCAGGTTGTTCTTTTTTAAAAAGTTCTTTAGAAGTAAAGATTTCCAGATAGAGCTCAGGCGAAAGAAGAAAATATGTTTTTTGACTGGTGGTCAGTTCCAAATTGCACATAGTCATCACATCTTGTGGTAGTTGCTTGCTATTTGATTGCTTCTCTGAGCTGCATCATAGCGTTGTGCTAACTCAAATATGACCAATCTCTACAAATAGTTGAAACCAGTCATACACTGTGATAATTAAAATCCACGTCTTAAGCACTTGCATGTTAGTGCAAACATCTAATAACAATGCTTGCTTTCTTTTTGTTAAAATGTCATGCTTGAAATGAAGAATGAGGAAAGAAAAATAACTGATGGTTATTAACTGCAGAGTGGCTGATGCTCCTAATCTGTCCCAGCTGTGTTGTGAATGCACTTTCATAGAATTTAGCCATCTCTTCAAGGAAAATCTGATTATCCTTTTCCTGTCACAGATGGATAACCGGGCTTGCCAAATGCACGTAGCTGAAAACAAGATTCATGACTCTCAAATCTGTTGTCCAGGGAGTAAATCAAAACAAAAATACCCTTTTTATTTTTTTCATTTGCCCTGTAACCATATAGCGTAGTGACTACAGGAAACAAATATGCTCCTTTTGACCTAGTGAGTTTTCGAAAGCAAAGCTAGACCCTAAACTTCACTACAATACAACAATACTAACCATAGATAAATTATACAGCACTAGCAGGAAAGTGGTATGTTGACTGAAGGGACAATGAGCCATGCTTAGTGTCTGAGCACCAGGGATGAGTTCCTAGAACATCAGCTCGTCCCTGTTGATGATGTGTGGATGAAATTGCAGATTAATGCCAAATTTAACACACCTACTGTTGTAAAGTTTACACTTGGTAGAATAGAAAAAAGCTATTTTCACTGACTCTGTACAAACACTTCTTTCATGCTAAGTAAATGGCAGAAAGATTACTTGGGTTATTAAAAAGTTATTCAACTTCTAATAACTACTGCTCATTTTTTCATTTTCTTTGTTAATTTTCAGTGGTCAAACAATAAGAGGTACTTTCTCCAGCACATTATTAAGCATATTTCTTGTAGATTTTAGAGTCTGTGTGTCTGATTTAAAAGAAAAAGTGAATATTTGTTTCCCTAAACCATATGTGGTCTAAAGACTTATGCATGTAGGTAAAGTTGCTCATGGGAATGTGTCTAGGAGAGTGAATAAGACTAATTACACGTGCAATTACCTTTGCAATGCTCAGAGAAGGGTTTTCTCCTGCACCCTTAGCTGCAGAATAGCCAGACACCTTTGGAATAGAGTGTGTGAACTACTGTAATTGGTAATCATGAGCCAATGTACTCTGGTGAGTCACATTCTCTCATTCAAGCACTTAAAGAGACCCAGGCTAACAATGGAGACACTTCCATTCACACCAGTACCATTCATTGAACAGACCAGTGTAAAAGCTTATTCTTTTATTTTCAGGACCCATAGACCAAGAATCAAATTTGACACTGGTACTGTATTTGAAGTCACTGAAAAAGTGAACCTATGTTAAAGACATACATTACAAACGCCAAACCGTATGAAAACAGAATGACAACAGTGTGGCTAGTAGGAGAAAGGCAAGAAAAGATGATGGAAGAAAGTAGTAAGCAGGATTTGAAGTGTTGTAATATATAACTGTGTTCTGCATGATAAGAACCAAAGAAAAATGAAGTAGTATAATGATAAGAAGAAAGTTGGAGGCTAATGTAAGAGGAGTTCGAATCAGGAAAGTCTCAGAACTAATTGCTATTGCAGGCTCAGAATGAGCAGATGAACTTTTCATCTGCAGGAGGGTGTAACTGCAAGAAGTATTTTGAAAGGGCAAGAACTTTTTCTTTACCTGAAAAATTTTAAACCCTTATTATCCATAGCATTGTATGACTGTCAGCACCTACAATAAAAAGTCATGAATACCCTATTACATGCTGCAATATTTAAAATATTGCAATTAATACAAGTTTTCATTATTGGGTGGCTATTCACCATTGTTACAGCACTGCAGGCTTCTCTGGATTTTCTTATAAAAAGTCACTCACCAAATTATTACAAAAGAATTTCATTTTATTTATAAATTTGAGGAGCAATGACTACGCAGACTCACTAGTTTGATTTGGAAAAATACCGGTAGGTCCTGAATTACTGATTTAAATAGTATAGAAAAAAGTCTATGCGTTCATTGTTATTTAAGTAATTTGACTTAAAAGAAAAATATGATTAAAAAGACTTGATCAGAGAATACATTAAGACTGATTTTTTTAATAACAGAAAAATATTCTTTTTAAGCTCTTTGCAGGATGTTTGTTATTCATTAAGTCTGTGCTTTAGATTTTTTTTAGTTAGGTGCCAATACAAAGCTGATTAAGAGACTCTCCTAGAGAGCCCTCATCAACATAGCACTTTACGAAGAATAATTAATCCTGTGGCTATCATTCCTAAGTTTCATGCATTTGGAGGTCTTCAGAGTTTAAGAAACTGTCTTTGACACAATCTGGGAGTCAAACCCTAATATCTAAAGCACTATACTAGTAACGGAAGGGGACACTTCCTTAGTCTGAAAGAGAATATTTTTGCTACATGTGGATTGACTGGCATTTTTAACAGTGGAAAGGAAAGATTTGGCACAGCCCAAACACTCTTTTTTTTAGTTATGCCCAGACGACATGTTAATTTTCTCAGCTAAATTTTCTTGTTTCATTGGCATCCTCTTCTAAATCAGGATCTCTAATTAGATGTACTAGGACCCCTACTTTCTAAGATAAATTTTGCTAATGGTAGATTTTTAAGGACTGAATTAAGAATAAATAATAAGGTCTTAGCGATTTATTTTTTTTCCCTAGTGCATTGCTGAACAGAGAAACCGCTAAGCTCATCAGTGTGCTGAACAGTAAACTGGTTACTTACCTTTGGGGAATCCATTGTTCATCTGCAGGATGTCACCAGAATGGACATAAGTTAATGGTTCTGCACATTCATATAAAATAACTCTGCAGATTTCCAGATTTTTGTTCATTTTTATTATCAATATTGTGATTTTTGATGGGCATGAGCATGAAGAGAAATCAAAGACACTACTATATGCAATAGTGTACTAAACTGAAGATGTTAGAGCATGAAGACTCAGATTACTTATATTCTTTCTACCTTGTAATTTGTCTTGCAATGTCCACCTTATGTACAGAACAGTGCCCAAGGTTCAGTCCTACTTCTTCTCATTCAACCAGTTAAGCCTTTGAAGCTAGTTTGTGTCGTTAAACTGGATCAGGAGTATGCCCACTCAATTAAGTACGTGTTAAGTTATACTGTCTGAATGGGAAACACAGCGGCTGTGATGTTAGGAAGCTGTTCATACTCATCTTTCAGTTACTAATTTCTGTAGATTAACTGATACAGGAATGCTCTGCCCAGTAATAGAATAAAGGAGGAGAGTAAGTTGAAATAAACTCCAGGCTCAGCTAAAGCTTGCACTTGCCTGTGAACAGACTGGTAAAGCTTGAGATTCCCTGGGTAAAATTCAAGCTGCAAGCCATTCTTCTATGATTCAGTTGAAATGAAGATGAAGGACAGGATTCTTTAAGTCCTGCCGTCTAGCCACAGGGTCCTTGTTTTTGAAGGTCCAGAGAAATAAGCCATCTGAAAAAGAATTGACTTGCTTGTTTCCAAAGCCCAGTGAAATGAATTAAGTATCAGTTGCTAGGTCATATATGTTGTGGGATCAAAACTGGAAGCTGGATACTTAAGTGTTGGGTTTTTTTAATGTAATAAGGTGGTGGAAGGCAGAGAGATTAAGCATGCCGAAAATGTGTTTTTAAAAATCTTCCTGCCTGGTTTACAGAGGACTTGCTCAATATAAAGGTCCTAGAACAACAGATGTGTTTCTAATTGCATTCTTAAAATGAAATGCTTTTATTCAGAGTCTGCAGCACAGGAAATATCCTTCAGCAAAGGGCACCAGCTGCAAAACAATAAGATGAGCTTTAAACATTTATCCAGTGACTGGCAGGTTTTTTGCCCCCTTAGACCTTATAAAGTTCATATTTATTCATGCAAAATGTAAAAAAGGACTTTTAGCTGATTTAAGTCCTAAAATAAACTAAACCATTTTGACCATTCATATAGTAAGTGGCCTGAAATGAAAGACTGTGGGTGCCTGCAGTACAAGCTGTTGCGATATTTTTAGTAGGGCCCGGTGCGATAGGACAAGTGGTAATGGTTTTAAACTAAAAGAGGGTAGATTTAGACTAGATATAAGGAAGAAATTTCTTACGATGAGGGTAGTGAAACACTGGCACAGGTTGCCCAGAGAGGTGGTAGATGCCCCATCCCTGGAAACATTCAAGATCCGGTTTGATGGGGCTCTGAACAACCTGATCTAATTGAAGATGTCCCTGCTCATTGCAGGCGAGTTGGACTAGATGACCTTTAAAGGTTCCTTCCAACCCAAACTATTCTATGATTCTACGATTTAAATGAGCAGTGTACTTCCAAGAAATAAATGTTTCAGTCACCTAAACACTACTGAAAACAGTGGTGTGCTGACATTACTTATCTGGACAGAATAATTGTTTGCAGTGTTGGAAAATTCCACACTCAGACTGGCATTTTGCTCCAAATTATCTATTTATTTGAAATTTCTTAGTAGAAGCATTTTTTAAAAAGCTTGCCTGAACAAAAATGGGGTACCAGTGACTAGTCTAACACAAGTCTTGAGAAAGGAGTACAGAACTGATTCTATGGCTGATATTTATAATGCTTAATTTTAATCATGTGTACTGGTGGTCAGCATGTTAACCTCAGAGTCAGAGTATCTGTTATAAACTATTCTCCTCCACTGACCTGCTTGAACATACCACTTCACTGAGTAGTGCCTCAATTTCTCTTTTCTCACTCGGGTGTCTCACCTATTTAAATCCTCAGCTGTAAAGTTCAAATGAAATTTCTAAATGTTGTTGCACTAAACAAGAACGATGCCTGTGGATTAACTGGAAATCATTCTCATTTAAACAAAAGGAATGAAAAAGAATCTTCTGCTGGCACACACACACTAAAAAAGAAAAGAAAAGAAAAAGGAGAGCGAATGTGCTATGATGACAACATGATCCTGAAAAAAATATTTAACTGGTAGAATAGGACTAAATGGAAGCTACTAAGTCTAGAGTAGCAAGAAATTATAAGACAATTAAAAAATGAAGTTGTAGTTGAACCAAGAATTCCTGAAAGAGAATTTCAGTTCAAGAGTTCAAATAATTCTATGCTAGTGGCCTTATATATCCTGTGCCCACTTCCTATGGCCACCAGACACCAAGTTAATTAATTTTGGGTTAGTTTTAGCAAACAAAACACAGAAAGATGTGTTTCCTTCCCTTTTTTGGTAAGGAAAGGAAAGACTTTTTTTAAAAAAAATCATTGATAGGGGATCTTTAGAAAAAGAAAAAATGAGGCTTCAACAATTTTAAAAAAACACTAGATGGCTGAAACGCAGATAGCCGAAAGAGCTATCGTGAGCGGGGAAATTAACTTTTTATCGGAAGACAACAGCCACTTTCTGTATTTTGTTTCCTTCGAGAGAAAAAAAATGGGAAACATGAGAAACATTGAAATACATACTATGACTCAAATAATTTTTTCCTTTGTTAAGGTGGGAGTTTGTGTGGATAGAACAGGGGGCTGAGAGTCAATATTCCTGCTTTCTGTTCCCAGTTCCACAGCTGATTAACTGCGTAACACAGGTAAACAAAAACCTGGACATTAGTTGGATGTAGTCTTGCTCAAGATCCTAATGGAAATCTTAGGCAGAGCAAGAAATTAAATTTAGCATGATACCGTGACACTCAACTAATTACTTAAACCAATCTACACTTCTCCCTATTTAGACAGTGGTCAGAGTCTAACTTTTTTAATACATCCATGGTTCTTACTGTCTTTGAACAAAAGTGGCAAAAATATTAGTAGAACTAGAGACTCTAGAAAAAAAATTAGACCCAGCAAATTTGCTTTTGTGACTGGTTATGTAACTGAGAGAAAATCTTTTGTGCAGATCCTTGGTCTTTCTTGATTGTTGTAATAAATCCTCCTCTCCAGTTTGAGAAAAGAAAGGGTTCTCTGTATCAAACAAAACACAAGTTCTCCATTCTACTAGGATTTCTGCTCCATCGCTTCATGCTCTGTTTTATTTTTAGCTTTTTCTTTGTTTTGTGAAAGAGAAAAACTCTATGTGTTTGAAGTGAACATTCTCTTTTTCTACTGTTACAACAGTTTGTACTAGATGCTGAATCCATTCCTGCAAGAATCAGGTTCTCACTTGTGTTTTGTGGAATGTCATACAGGATTGGTTTTGGTGATGTTGGTTTTTTGTATTTGTTGTTATTTAGGGAAGTTAAGTATTATGAACCCAGGCCATGGTTATAATCTAGTCTGTTGAAACATGGGTTATGTAGCGTCACATATAATTTCTAATAATACTTCAGTGAAGTTCTGTGGCAGGTACTGGTATTATAAGAGCTTTCATTTATTTCATTGAAGCAAGTTACTTCTTTTTATGGCATCATAAACTTTTCTCTCCCCCAGCCTTGTTGTCGTAGAACTCAGAAAAAAGGAAGTTTTATGAGACTGTGATAAGCTAGAAAGTACTAAAGCAGAGAAACTTCATTATTTGCCAAACTGATATTCTGCCAAAAAGTTAGGATGAAATTTAGTTACAAATATGTTTTATAGATGCAAATTGAGTAGCACAAATTACATAATGGCAATATCTAATCTCAAGATATTTCCATATGAAAGACTTATTAACTGTCATGCACACATGTGCAAACATACTTCCTAGATTTTCATAAATGCATATCCATAGAGAATTCCATGGCTAGGAAAGATAGAGATATGGCATAGTTCTTCTCAAGCATTTGTTCCAACAGGAAAGGACCACATTAAGATCTGAAAATTTGCCATTTCTTCATCTGTATAGAATTCCTGCCCCTTGCAACCTCATTTGTGCTTTATGTTATCAGGGGATTAGAAACTTTGGATTCCTTCAAAAAATTAGATAAGAGATTTGTGATTTCTAACTCACTGACCTAAAATGATGCATTACAAAATCCATTTTTTGTGAAGCAGATAAAGAATATCAACTCAACCTTATTGTTAGGAAAAAATACAGAGAGATCAAGTGACATACAGAAATGATTAATTCCTTTTTAAATGTTAGAATACTGTATCCAAATAAAAAAAAAAAAAACAAACAAACAAAAAAAAAAACCAAAACCCACCAAACAACTTCTTAAAAGAAACCTGAGGAATAGATATTGTCACAGTTTTGCAAAGATCATAAGAAAAAGGAAGAGACTCAGTCAAAAATAGTACTGAGCACCACATCAACTGAGTATAATATTCCAGGTCAAATAATAAGAAATCTTTATTCTGCTGAAACATCAAACACTGACTATTTTACCTGGACTGGGCATGAACACTCAATCACTGTATACAAACTGTAGCCCAAAGAAGTGGTCCTCTTCTGTGACTAGTTTAAAAAAAAACCAACACAATATTCTATTTTCTAGAAAATATAACCATTTTTTAAAAATTTAAATTACATTCTGCATGGAATTTTATTACTCTCAAGGATGAAGCTGGTCTCGTTCAGATACTTTATGGAACCTAATGCACAGGTGTGAAAGAAACTGCACACACATCCTTGCAGACACAAAGGTGGTACTGTACTTCAGACTATATTCTGCCTAACAAAAGAAATTTTTCTCTCAGCAAACAGAATCCTGTAAACAGCGTATACTTGCTCATATCTGTCATCAGAAATTGTGGTGGATTGATAAAAATATTAATACTGGTTTTATAGTTGCTACAGTATTTTCTTTCAGGAAGAAGCAGCCTTCAGTGTGCTATGCTGGAGTTGTTCATTAATGCAGTAAGATCCTACCTAGATTTTGAAAGATTATTTTTCCTCCACAGTTCCATGCGATTCTAAGTGGAATTTAATTTTCTTTAGCGTTATGTACTGAAACAATGTGGGGATTTCACATCGCTGTAAATGTGAAGAGAGAGTCAGCGGATAACAGAAGAAGATTCTATTGGCACTGTCTTCCATGTAAGGAATGCAACGTCTAGCTAAAACCGCGGTTCCTTGGTATAGGCGACATACCAAGTATGAACTGTGGGCTGAAATGGAAAAGGTGGATGAAAATATGTGTGGAAATACAGAAAAAAAAAATAGAAAAATGAAAAATAAACAAAAAGAACCACATATTCAGACCCTGTGGGCAAAATGCTACTCAGACTGAAGTAAGGTGATTAGACTCTGTGTGATGGCAGTAGGTTGTGCATGTTTGGGGCCTAGAAGTGAAAGGGAAAAAAATCAGTTATACTTTCAATAAGGTGTCAACAAAATCAACCATGATTTTCTTGTGAGATACAGCCGTCATCTTCATACTCCCTCGCAATTAGTGTGCTTACACTTGGAGGAATAGAGAGATCATGTCTTTAGCTGGAAATCGTCATCTGGGAGGCACTAGGCAGAGGAGATTACTGCATTGCTGTACGGACCAAGAGACAACCTAAAAGAGGGAGGCAGCTTGGGTACAACTGCCAAGCACACGATTGCAAAACAATCCCTGTCACATATGACTCCAGCATAAGGCAGGTTGAACTACAGTGCAAAAATGTTTGCTAACTCAAATTCACTTTCCAAATCTCGTGCACTTAGAGCAAAGATTGCAGGGTTTGATGAAGCTTTCTTAGCATTAGAAATTACCTGGATATTGGTTAATACATTCTGCATTATTGCATTTCAGTTACTATGTTAGCTTTAAATCAATGGTGCTTAAACCAGTTTAGGATTGGTTCTTGTTTTATTTCCAGCAGCTGTACTTAGAATAATTCATATTTATAGTTGCAATATTTAATTTCCAATTATTATGAGTGAAGGGAAATTACATTTGCTCTTAGCTTTCACGGTCGTTTACAGCCACCTATACTTCTATGATTTCCTACAGGAGTATTTCTGAGTATTTTATGAACAAGAAGTTGTTTGAATAATGTTTATTCTGTACCTACATTTAGTTACTTTTGTGGTCTGGCTCAGGTTTCATTTCAGCACTTTGTCAGGGTTTTTTCTGGTAAAGTTTATTTGCATCTTCCCCCCCCGCCCCACTGACTATAGGCTTCAGTCTTCTGTTGTTGTGTCTTTTGCAGTTGTTATTTTTCTTTCGCTGTCCCAACTCTTTGTGCCTCACTACATCCTCTTCTTCGTTCTTTGCTTCAACTATCTCTTTTTTGTTGAGCTCTTAGTTCCCTTTTAATTTAAATGTGGTTTATTTGCAGAATAATCAAATGGATCACATTCCACATGCTATATCTTATATTCTAGGACAGACAGTTTTGCTCTACTCATTGTTTCTACTGTCAGATGAAAAGGACATATTTAGTATTAGCATATAAAATAATTTGAATCACCGCCTTAAGAAAAGGAAGTAGAGGCAAGATTAAAAAGACCTTTATTATTTGGGAGTTGGCATTTGAGCATTTATTTGTGTCTGGTAACACACTGTATTTCATTTTCACTAAGATGAAAAATAAAATTTAAGAAGTCAACTTCTACTCATTCCAATGAAATATAGCAATAGAAAAGCAAACCCCAGGAATGAATTTGTTTTGACCAAATTTTATGTGTTTACAGTGGTACAAGTAGGAACTGAATGTTATCCGTCAGATATCCAGAACAATTCTTAAATCTTATTTGTGTTATTTTCAGCCTAATTCTATTCCCATTGTTCTTTTTCTTTTCTTCTCCCATTGCTTGTATGTTATTTACTTACTAAGGAAAGGAAAACTTTAGTGTAGGGCTTTTGAAAATTTTCCAGAACCCAGTTTGAAAATTTTCCAGAATCCAGTATTTTTATATGCTCCATAAAAATGCAAAATGTTCCTTGAAAGTTTCAGATAAATAAAGTTTTTGTGGGTTTTTTTTTTGTTTTTGTTTTTTTTTTTTAATATTGCTTGACATTTTCATTATTTTTCTAATAATATTTTGTCTAGTTTGGGGAGCATCTATCTGTTGAATCCTTGGCAGTAGCACCTAAACACGCTCTGGGTTTCTTAGTTCTTTAGAAAGCACTTTGTCTTCATTCATCACCCCATTTGCTGTACTGCAGCATTTTCCCAGGTAGCCTTTTATCGGTTGATAATTACAAAGAATTCAGAGAGATATATAAAGAGCCCACAAATTACACAAATGCATGTTAGAATTACAGCATTTATGTGTGTTCATGTTGGAGAAGATACTTTCATTATTATGTTCTCAATGCAAAGCAAAAGCCTTCTGTTTAAATTCAATTTCAGAACAAAATTGATTTCTGCTTCTAATATGACAGTCAGGGATGTGGTTGAAACAATTGAGAAAGGAAGTTTGCAGGGAATCAGAATATCTTAAATCTAATGAAAGGCATAGGTAGAACGGGTGTTTTGGTTTTAATTTTTATAGTTAGGAAATGTCCATAATTTAGGCAATAGTAATAATATTTTTATTAGTCTTGTTGCACACAGAAAGTAGAAGGAGTGCTGGGGAAATTCCTGATAATGACATTCAGAAGGAGGACAAAAGGAACAAAAGTTAGAAGCTGGCCTTCCGATGTTTCATTATTAAAAAGAACTGCTTGGCAGGCAGCTTAATTAAACTTCTCACTTGATATTGGAGGTCCTACTTGAAACTAAAGTAGGAATCAAAATTTCTTGTTTAAATGGAATGAAAACCATTCTCAGCTGGACTGATTTTTACAGTACTTATGATTAGTCTCAGTTGCAAGTAAAGCTGAAAAGCTCTTAAAGACACATCTGAGACGTGATTCTAAATGACATGTATATATGTTATAATTTTACTGAGTGTTTCTAAATGCATTTATGCCTGTCTTGCATCTTCTATACCGGTATATAAACCACTTGTCCATCCGCTCTATACTGGTCCACATACACCATAGGAAGTGCAAAGGGAGTACATTTGTTTGTATGTGGTATTACGCAGCAAGTGTTTCAAACATAATAGTTCGTTGAGGAAATTGTAGCTTTTCGTAAGAGTTTTAAGAGGGAAAGTCTATCAAAATGCAAATCTGTTTTCTTAGGCTTTAATGATAGTGAATATTTTTATCTTGTTGGGATGTTGAAAAGATTCTTTAGAATGACCCATTCCTGGATCCTGGGTTATCTTAATTTATCATCGTACCTGTGCTGGCTGATACTGTCGTGGAGTAGCAGTTACCACCAACTTGAATAACTAAGTTGTTCCCTTCCCCCAGACAGAGCTACTTGCAGCTTCCCAGAAATATAAGAGTCTTCGGCAAGTTAATCACCCCAGTTGTGAGTTCTGTATGTAAACTACGCTTAACACAGTCTACAAAGCTGTTCTCACCACATGCTTTTCTCTTAGGCAGCAATGACACTTGTTCCTGTTTCTGCATGGCAACTTCAATTATGCAAGCATAACCTATACAGAGTTCATGGTAAAACAAATCAGTGAAGCACCAAATTTAAAATAATACTTTTTTTTAAACACCAGTGTCTTACTGATGTGCACTATCTTGGAACTACAAACTCCTGTGCTGGCTCATCTTTAATGTCAACTTAGGACTGGAAATAAATAACTGGGAGCAGGCAAAAGGGACATCTTTAAGACAGTACTATCACCAGGGAAACAGTTTGTAGAATTGCACGCTTGATTCCCTCATAAGAGTTCAGACTTTTATTGACCGATGTATCATTGGTGAAAGTTAGTACCTGGCTTTGAAAGTAGTGACACACAGTACTTGTTTGGGAATATCTCTCCTCTTGTCGACAAATGTAATATTATTAAGTATATAAAATCAGAGCCAGTATAAGCTGCATATACAGTCTTCCCATGCTATTTGCTCTTTCTTTAAAAGTCACTTTAAAATATAAGGATCAATATTAAATTAGGTTTGGTGCATTTCTTTATGAAATGCCACAACTTCCTTTAATGTTTTGCAGGGATGATTTATATGTATTAAATAAAAAATGCTCTTCTCAGCCTAGGAATCTGGTAATTTGGTTTAATACAGTGTACATCACACCAAAAATAAAACTCTGTCCCTCACAGTTATTGTAGGTCCAAAGACTTCCATGTCACGCTGATGTACAGTAATTTGTGCTTTAGAGAAGATTCTGACTGTGAGATTTATTTATAGCAGGGAGAATAATACGTGCATCAAGCAGTTTCACATAGGAATGAAAAAGACATACCTGTTTGCTAAGCTAAAGGACAATTTATTAGATAGTCTGTTTGGTCAATGGCCATAAATGTTTATGTTTCACTATGCTCACCAGAAGCTCATATTTTTTTAAATGTCACAAACCACCATTTGTACTCAAGACCTCTTTTTCCACCTATATCTTCATCCTCAGAGTGAAGTGCTAGTACAAACAAATCACGAGTGAATATCATCGTTGTATGTGTTGTCTTCTGAAACTTCTGCTCAGATCGCCACTGATCAGTTGAAATACCTGTCTGGGTGGGACTTCACACAATTATAATTCCTCATGTAACAGATGAATTATTTTGGTAAGAAAGGGCAAAAGTATTGGGTGCAACTACCCTCATTTTGGGCTAGTTTAAAAAGGTAACCACAAATAATTTGGCAATTTTTTTTTTTGTGTTCTTAAAGGAAAATGTTCTTTAAAAGATCTGAGCTAAGATGCTTTTGAAGCTTTTGCCTATGTGTTTAGCCAAAAAGGGAGTTTTATTAAAATTTGTGCATTTATACACTATAGAACAAAACCATTACCCAGTTGTACTGCAAATCCAAATAAAATAATCATGCCTTTGTGTAAGAATGGGAAACTGATGATAAAAAAAAAATTAAACAAAATAATAAACAAAAGGAAGAGACTTGTCCTCTTCCATTGTCTCATCCATGTGAATTCTGAAGTTGGGGGGCGGGTGGAGAGGAGAACAGAAGGAGAATATTCAACATCAGTATTAAAAGTGCGATGAGACTGCAAATATTGCCTTAGTCAACATTTTTAAAGTATCATTAGTTAAAATACATACAGGTAAATATAATGTGACAGTGAATCTTGAGATATTGATGTGAACAAGTTCACCAGAGTAATGATGATCTCACACGTGATTTATAAAGAATGTTTCATCCCCATACTTCCTGTATTGGTTTTTTTTTTAATGAGGAAAAGGACAAATATGTAATCTGCAAATGACATATCGTGAAAGGATACAGAACAGTAGTACCAAAAAATAGTAGCTATTGATCTTACAGTCCGTGAGCATACTTTTTTCTTTCAAAAAGAAAATTAGAAGTTGAAAAAAGAAACTTATATTAACCCTGTGATAAGTACTGGTCCTATATTTCCCAAAACTTTTCTGAAATGCATCTACATTTTGTTTACTTATCTTTATTCTGCAAGTGTTTTAGGAGTCAATGCTTCCTCCACTTGCTTTTTTAATGAAGTTATGCTTACTGTGCCAATATATATTCTTAGGTGTTGCACCAGCTTTAATTGAACTTAGTGGAAATAAATCCCGTAAGTTTAAATAGGCTCGTGACCTTTTCAGCCAATATGGCAATCACTGCAGTTGCAAACGTAGTATAAGAGAACTGGCCTATCATATTTTCCTTAAATTCAATGGCTCAGAAAATCTTCCAATTCATGGATGGCTGGGCCATCAAAATTATGGAGAAAATAAAAAGTGCTCACCAGTTGCAGGCAGAGGCAAAAAAACACTCTTTTTTTCCAAGGTAGGAAGTGGGCTTCCGTGTTACACTTTGGAATTACTACCTATTCAACCTCCATTTTATCTCATTCAATTGCATCTAGAATCCAGATAGGTGTCCATTACTATAGCTATCTTCTAGTAGCCTGGAAGAGTACAGTCTTTATTTTTTCCATGTTTTCTTAAAGTTTTTATAGTATAATCCACTATAATGTATTTGGGGTTTCCATGCCATTTATCAGTCTGGGTGGGAAAAGTGGAGAATTGTAAGGCTTAGTAATCTCTTTGTACTGTCCTTTATAGCTAAGGTTCCCTTAACAAGCCCAAGTCACTAATTGTTATTTTGTCCTACATTTTCAAAAAATAATTAGGTGGTTTGGAGTCCTAAATTTTTTATGCCAAACTTGTGATGCCTTCTATAGATATGACATTCATAAAATGACTAAGAGTTAAATCTTTTAAAATTCCCTCTCTATCAGCACCTTGACGCTGAGCAGTGTTCATCGTTTCTACTCACTTGGCAATCCAGACCTACTTTTCTTATGTTTCTATATTTTAATTTATTTTTTTCAAGCTCAATGTAGTTATATATTAGAAATCCTAGGTAAAATCCTCTTTTCCTTTAACGTCCTTTAGCTTCCAGTGTATCTATAAGGGACCTGTACATTAAATATTTAGAGTGGGATATTCTTTCAACGTGCAACAAGAGAGATTAAGTGCTTATACAGTATCTGTGGTCCAAGGTTGTACATTTTAAGTAACAATTCTTTCACATCTTTTGGGATGGTGATATCATTCTGAAAATGTTTCAGAAGCAACCTCTTTCACCATCTACTCCTATTTCTCCTATTATGCCTCTCAGTGTTTAAGATTTATTTGGACAATGCCCTTAATAATATGCTTTAACTTTTGTTCAGCCCTGAAGTGACCAGGCAGTTAGAGTTAGAATTAGAATGAGAATATTTCAGTTGGACAGGCAGTTGGACTAGGTGATTGTTGTAGGTCCCTTCCAACTGAATTATTCTATTCTATTCTTCTATAACAAAAATAAAGAAAAGAGAAGTTGCCATTAATTATTTTAAAATGTAAATTGAATCCTTTTCAGCAAGTGAAAAGTATTTAAATTTGTTCTGATTTAGCTTGTATGTCAAACTACACTTTTCTATGGGTTTCTCTGAAGAACTGTACCTATCCTTATGAGAAGCTTAAAAGGATATACAAGGCAGCTGGTCAATTCTGCATATAGATCTGTATGCATTTCTATAAATATGCATGTATATGTCTATTATTATTATTTTCCTGAAGGAGAGACAGTCATCTGTACATATCTGATATTAACTAATTATTACAGCATTCAATGAAAACGAAATCTGTGAAAAATCTCATTTCTGTTGCCTCATTGTCCTGTCTTGAAGTGTTTATGAGTAAAATGGAAAAGAAGAGATAACCATAGTTAACAATAATTATAAGTAGCTCACAATTACTTCAGACATTACCGTGTGTCTGTATGCATGGAGATTTTTAAAGACACCTTCTTACTTCTGGAGTTTATTACCCAGGGGAAAATGTGTTACCTAATTAGAAGCAGTATGCCTGATTTTTCATTATAGCATTTGATCTCATAAATAATGTCTCCGCTCACTCCAGCCATGGGAGATAACCTTTAGTTTGTTGCTGAGCTTTGTGGAACTGAAGTGTGTGGGTTCTAGCCTACGGTCTCTGAGCGTGTAGCCAATTTAAATGATAACTAAATCTGTTTTCTGAAAGTTATAGATTCATTGTAATAGTTTCACATCTCCACTGTGCTGCTTGATGATGATGCTTGTACTAGTCATAAGATGACACCTCTAGGAACAGAAAATATTCAGACATACTTAAATTCACCTAGTGTGTATTCCCAAGTGTGGGATACTGTCAAAATGTTAGAGCAGTTCATTTCTTTAAAATGAAATTTTAAATTTCATGAAATTATGAAATAATACTTTGATGACACATATGTCCTAGGAAAAAAATAAATCTGCTATCATTCAAAGTTTAGATGAATATGAACAAGCATCAGTATTCAATGATTTATATGGTAAAACACTAGACAAATGTCTACCTTGTATAAATTTAAACTAAACTCCACTACATTATGTTAAATAACCAAGACAGTACACAAAGGTTCATATTAAAGACTTCTATTCAGGGGTCTCAATGTAAATTTCTTCTAGAGAGACCTTAATGTCAGACACAATTTTATTTTTTGCTTTGAGAGAAATGTAGATGAGTTTTGAATTGGTTTTGGGTAACAACAGTCAGTGTTTTGTTACTGCTGGTGCTGCTAAACAGATTGAAATCCTGGATTTAGTCTATTGTTTGTGTATGTGTCTCATCCCATGAAATCCTTAAGGGCTTTCTGCCTATTTGATTTGAAAACCCCAGCATTTATAAAATATATGAAACACAATACAAAAGGAATATTAATGTTTAAGATAAACAGGCTTCATAGCTAAATTTGAGAGATGAAATTTCACATCAGGGGTTTGGAGGAGCAGCCTAACATACAGTAATTATATGAAGTGAACTACATAGAATTCACAGGCTTTAAGAGGTCGGGAAGGGAATTTAAATGTTCAGCACTTAGAAATGAGGTTGACTTTTGAATGGCTCAACTCCTGTTTAGGCATGTAGTCACTTTTCTATAACTATTAACTAAAGGAAAAAGGTAACGAGTGAAAAGCTGTTGGACTTTGCAAACGTTTCTGTGATTTTAGAAACATTTTTTACAGTATATGCTCATTTTTCTTAGGATCCTAAAAAGGGCTCCACTGGCCTAGGCATTTATCTGCTTATTCCCAGAGGAATGTGTGAGAGAGGCGGTGGAAAATTGGTGCCCTGAAATAGGTATTTATTTCTTTGGATTTACTTAGGACAGAATAAATTACATGAGGTAATGAGGGAAAAGAAAGAATACCTTAGCAAAGTGTAAGCAAGACAGGGATGTGTGTGACAGATAAGAAAGGGCAAGATTGTAGCAAACAACCAAACACTACAGAGCAGACAAAATTATAGAGAATTCTCTGCAAAGCTGAAAGCCCTTGAATTGGCTATTGTGGCATGTTCTTTTTTTTCGCCTTTCAGGTTGAGGGTCTAACTGTACTTTTGTAGCTCTTCTTTTTTTTTCTTCTAATTTTTTTCTTCCCCGTAACTGATGTTTAACATTTTGCACAAAGTAAAATAAACCTTTCAATCTGTGTTTCTTGGGAAAATACAATTCCCCGTAATTTTAAAATTAAGGACCACACTGTTGCTTACAAATGAGGCTAATAGTTTTGTGCTTGTGACATAAGTGATAAGAAATTGCAAAGACTATTAGGTGTCCCAGAGTATTAAGATCACACTGCACATTTTACCCTTAGGTCATTAACAGCATTTTAAAATATTTTACCCAATAATTCAGAAACTGTATTTTCATTTCTACACATACTGTGTATATCGATTTTCATATTATTCTGCTTTTCACATAATTCTTCTGTAGCATGCAGTTGATGGAAACAAACAAACTGCTGATGTTTGCCTTTTCTATATAATCACTTTCTTAATCCTTCTTTTCTTACTATTCTATTTTGTCTGTTTTTCAGGCTCAAGTCTTACAGTTGCTATACTAATACACCTGCCTCCATTTTTACAACACTGCTAAAATTTTTAAGAATACAATATTCTTTTAGTTTCCTCTGCTTTTCATTTCCACAAGAGACACAGATCGAGTAATCTGTTCCACTTCCACTCAAAATGCTAAACTAGCTCTTACTTAAATTAGGTGTGAGCAGAGATATATAGCAGGGATATAATTGAGAATTATGCTTCTGCACATTGTTTTTGTAAGCATTTAAATATATTTTCATAGAAGATGTAACAATCTAAATAAGCGAACACATGTGAGACGCTGCTAAGACAGCGGTACCTTGTCTCTGAATTACAAAGTTCTGTTGATGAATGAGGAACCATCCCTTCTGAATCATTGTTTTTATTTGAAGTATATATTTGAGATCAGTTTCTAAGCAATTTAATACAAGGATTCAAACTTTGGCTGGTAGGATTGATTATTTTTATGTAACAATTTTGTTTAGACTTTTTTTCTTGTGTGTGAAAAAGTATAAGTGCTCTGAATAGAGAAAGAAAACTTCATAAAATTCCTTAATGAATGTAGTATGTATTTCATTGAAATGTATTGCTGCGCTTATTAACTACTCTAGTAAGTGAAATATTGCACTGATGGCACTCACACTTTCATTTTGTTTTTGTGGGTCTATAAAACCTGTGTAAACAAATTACTATATGCAAAAACACGGAGCAGTTTATTTAAATGCTTTCTGAATCTCTGACTTTTAGGTTTTTATGGACTGATGATTGATACTGCTGCATTGTAACCAATTCTGAAGCCCCAGTAATACCCTGGCAAGAAAGAAACTACTTCCCTGTGCCCAGCTAGAAGCTCTTTCCTCCTCTCAGTAAAGCTTGACTAATAGTAAAGAAGCTCTAAGTGTTTAATATTAAAGGAAAGTTGTTATATCCAAATCTTAAATTTGTTTTATTAGGATGCAAATTATCTCACACACTCTTTGCTGTTAGGCCTTGTGTTAGACTCTGTCCTGTGACTGAACAACCATCATGGTTCTTGAGAAATGAGAACAGAAATGAAAATAAGGAGTTTTCATTAGGCCTTGTGTTAGGCTCTGTCCTGTGACAGAACAACCATCATGGATCTTGACAAATGAGAACAGAAATGAAAATAAGGAATTTTACTAGATATCAGTTCAGAGCAGAGGAAAGTCATAATATTGCCACTTTTGGTTTTGTTATTGGATTATACTTTCAGCAGTGAAATTAATTTTATTTTTTCTCTTGGTAAGATTGGGGACAGTTTGTGGCTTGGTGTATCTGAAACCAAATTTTTATTTCTATCCTGAATGCATTCTGACCAGTCCATTTTCTGTGACAATTATATTTAGTGGTATGATTTTATTGAATGTGAATAACTCAAATTTCCTGGCTATGATGTAATTCAAGAACGGTACTCTCATGTGATTCGTATGTATAATAAAAACATAGCTGAAGAAGTAATGTTGTTACTAGTGCTACAAAGGGACCTGTGCAAATGGAAAACAGACAAACCTCTCTTTAAAGTGGGGGATTTATATATCATTCATGTCCCCTTAGTGTCTGAATTAAATTCCTATGGATCTTGGCTTTCTGAATGGATTCCACACCGTTAATTCTGCCCCGTCAGCAGCCATGCTGTAGCATGAGGGAGTGGTGAGCGCAGTGAACAGAGCCAAAACTGCTCATCTGTACAGGGTATCTCTCCTCTCCATGTGGCTTCTTGAGACAAAAAAATACCAGCCCATTGAAGTTCTGTCTCTGTTCATATGTAAAACACCTTCACATGTTCTAAGCCAGCTCCCAGCCAGGGCAATTCCTTTGAACAAAGCCTGCTGTTTCCAGCCTTCAGTAGGAGGAAGAACAAGTTACTTTTAAAATCAATGCTCTCTTTGGAAAACCTGATAAATAAATTTGAAACAGAATAGAAGAAAATAATAAAACCATCTGGTTGTCAGGAAAAGTAAGCAGTTTGACGGTAAGGTTTTTATGGCCATGTAGGTAGCCGGCTTTCAAACCCTACTGCCATAAATTATAAATTATCTGAATACTTAACCATAATGCCTCAAGAGAAAGATTGCAACTGTGAATATGTTTTTATAAACATTGAAGAATTGCCTTTTGTTAGCTCAGTAGCTCCATTAAACTGGGAATTGTGAAACTAGAGTTACTTGCTTACCCATTTACTAACAACTGTATCAATTTAATAGTTATGATGCTTTTCCATAAGTAAAAGGCTGCTCACTTAAATAACTCATTTACATACTTTTCAAATCTTGATTCTGCTAAACCCATAATCAGTCTGTTCTAAAGACTGTTCTGAGCCCCAAATGACATTAAGGAGTTTGTCATAGGAGAGACGTACGTCATGAGCTGTACACATGGTAGCATTTCTAATGAACTCTTGGTGAAAAGCATGTAGACATCATCAGCACACTACTAAAAAAAAGAAAATGTAGAGCAGCATTTATGATTTCTCAGTGATTTAAAGGCAGTTTGAGGGTTTGGGTATTTTTCTGCTTCTTCCTCTTTGCTTCTGGAAAATGGGGATTTTTGGTGCATTTTAGCCTGATTTTTTAAAGGAAATGAGGTTTTATGAGTAAGTGAAAGAGGCAAATAGCATGGTCTTCTCCCCCTACACCACCCTGGCACCCACAAAAAATTCTTGAATCTGTTGGTGACTGTTGACCATTTTTGTCAAAGAGATAGGCGTCAAAAATTTCTATTCCTTCAACTATGGGGAAGCTGATAGCTAGATAGAAAATAGATATGATGGCCGGTTCGTAAGTTCATACATAAGTTAGCTAAAGCATATACTTCACACTTGCTTATCAAGATGAATATGTCCCTTATTCCAAAAAAGTACTTGTCCTAGTGAGAAGAGTATACATATCCAACACCTTATAAAAAATTCTAGACTTCGTGGGTTTTACCTGTGGGATGCAAGTGTGTTATCATTGTATTTTTCTTAAATATGTACCAACCTTACTGCATAAATGCGTTCCTCCATTTTAACAATGTAATAAATCAAGGAAGTTTGTTTGTGCTTGTTCTGAGTATAAAATGAATTTGACCTCATGGTAAGTTAGCTTATAAATTAGGCTGCATTAATCTGTGTTAATTTTCACTTCTCTGTTTTTTCTACATAAGGCAGGTGAATCTCAGGCAAGTGAATCTAGTAAATCATAGAGTGTTTGCTTCCCATTTACACTTATCTTGGTAGAGCTACAATAGTTTTGGAGAGAGATTGTGACAGACAAAGTACCAATGGAGCTGGAGGAAGAGAATAGTTTAATATGACTTGAAACAAGTACTTCCTTCTCCTCTATCTTCTATCCTCTACAAGACTTTCCTTCTTGAATATTACTGTCAGATCCCTTTTCTATTTGAGCAAGTAGGAGTATCTTGCCCTTTACAGAGAATGACTCTAAACAGGACCATCTATTTCATCAGAGAGTACAGTACAGGCGTATGTGGAAAAGAGCTTAAGCACCCTTAAATGTAGTGAGGATCTTTGTTGCTTGTCTAGAATTTTCTAGCTATTGGCAGAAGCCACATATTAGCCCTTGTTTCAACAGTAAGTCACATTCCAGAGTATTTTCGCCCCAGGCTCTACCAGAGTCTTTTGCTCTAATACAGGAGTATGGCCCATGGCTGGCTATCTTTGTACCTATGCCACCATCCTCTGGTTCGCCGAGAATCACGATAAGCTTTGGCATTAGGTTTTTAGCTCCCACGAGAGAAAGGTAAATATTCCTTTAGACAAACGTTACAGGCACCAAGCAGTCTGATTTACTATGGGAGATGAGAATTTAGCCAACGGCTATTTAAAAGTGGAGGTGGGAGGAAAGAGGATTCTTTTCCTGTCATCAGTGATAAAGAAAAAAGTAGGACCAAAAGACTAGGAAAAGTGAAGCATAAAACTCCAAAGATTACAATCTAAACTCAAAACCCTTTTATTTCCATTTGATTTTATATTACTAAGGAACAATAGAGCTGTATCAAAGCAGCTATATTTTAGTTTTATTATTTCTGTTCTCCTAAGTTCTCTGCAACAAAAAGGAAAACCTTTTGGAAATGAAGAGTTATGCTGAAGCAGCAAATTGTTAATTATTTTTCTGCTATTTATAACTCAGTTGTTCTAATGAGAATGGAAATATGCTCACTAGGTCTATTGGGCTAATCCACAGCTTAATCCATACATGAATTTTTAGATGGATGTGTAGTCACAGATTTAAAAAATCATTTGAACAATATGTCTTTACAAACATAATTATTTACAGAACTATCATAATATTTACCAGTATTAATCTTGATTTTTAAAGTGGATTTTTCTTTTTGGTAGTGTAGACAAAGAGAGTGAGAAAATAGTTATGAAACATAATCAAGTATATTTTGGTTTCTTTGTGCTTAGGCAGGCACAAGAGCCCCTATAAAAAATGCATAGAGACCTATTGACTCGTCAAGACAAATTTGTTTGAGATAACCTTTCGTATTATGAGGGCTAAACCAAACAGTACTAGGACTTTAGTCATAAAAGCTTTAAAAATATTAGCTTTTGGCTCCATTCCACATCTAACAAAAAGGTGAATTCTCTCACAGTGCAGAGCCATTTTGTATGTATACTGCTACCACCACTTCCTGTAGTATACCATATATATATAGTATACTATTGTATAAAGGCCAAAATGACCCTTAAATCGCACAGTCTCGATGGACTTGTCTAGGTCTAGCCAGTTATTTCTATATTACTGTGTTCAATTAGAAAATCTTTGGAGAACATCTATCATCAACTTGAAATCTTAAGAACAGATAATTTACTAACTGAGAAGTTCATTTCGATGGTAATTTCATATCTATTTATTCATACAGCATGACGTCATGACAGAACTACCTGCATCCTTACAGAGTTTTAAGATGTTTTTTACCTTGGGGGTTTAAACAATACAGCGACAGATATTTGGTTTTGCTTGTTTATTGTATTACAGTGTTCAGGCTGAATTGGAAATAAAAATAATCCAGAATATTTCTGGTTTTTGTCAGCCAGGGACGAAGTGAAAGCGCATTTACCTGTAGAATATAGGAACATGTTTATACAATCTTTGAAACACTTATAACTTATTAGATAATGTAAGCCTTCCATTTTGCCTTAACTAGTCTGTTAAGCTTAATGTTAAAAATGTGTATTTGTCTTAGTTATCTGTATTTGTCTTAGTTATTGGGATTTAACTATCTTACAGTATTTTTAATGGGAGCCTTGGCTAAATTCTCATCATTTAAAGAATTAATATTTAATAAGGAAATGAGCTGAATGACAGTTGGGTGTCTTGTCCTAACCTTTGCAACATTTAGTGCAGCTTGTATTTCTACAAGCAAGATACTTCAGAAAGTAGATACATAGAAGCATCAAGCAAAAAACAATTTTTTTATTGAAAAATAATATCACAATATGGGAACTTCAAGATAAGGATTGTTGGCAAGAAAAATTTGTCAAACGGTACCAAGAATTTGGAGTCTTAAAACTACTGAAATGCCATTGTGTCTCAAAGGAGCAATTGGAGTTATTTGCCCATGGAAACTGCCTCTTCTTGAGTCTAGATGGCGTAAGTAGGACATGCAGAATGAAGGTGTGTCGAAGGAAGTACTTTTCTTGTCATTTGTGTCTTGCAATTTCTACAAAAGCTGACAACCTTCCAAAAATTCTAATTTTAATGGGGCAAATCTTGAGGGACATTGAGACACTATAAAACAAAGACCCATATCTCTAATGGAGTTTAAGAGAAAAGAGTGAATTGCTAAAGGGTATCCAAATGTTGTTGAATATTGAAATTTTACAGTATTGTTGCTGTCTTGCAGTAGATTTTTTTGTTTATTTGTTTGAACTAGATGGTTTTATCAGATGTCCTGTTTAATCACATATTTTGTGTTCCATCATTAAGATTATTTCTTCTTTGTAGTGGAACTGTCAACCCGCTATAGTCCAGGAAAGACTGACTTATGTGAAGAAAAAAAAAAAAATTTTTTCAAAAATAAATTAGTTTTCCCTCTGAAAAATAAGTGAAATTTTAGTACCTGTGGTATTTTTATCAAAACTCTCTTTTTTCTGTCCTTCTGTATTTCTTATCCTTATTCATTTGTTAGCCATTTTCACAAGAACAAAGTGAAAGGTGATATATGCCTCTGTGTCAGTAACTTCTGTTTATATGGAGGGGAAATTCAAAAACATCATCCGT
Source organism: Gavia stellata (assembly GCF_030936135.1). Taxonomy (NCBI): domain Eukaryota; kingdom Metazoa; phylum Chordata; class Aves; order Gaviiformes; family Gaviidae; genus Gavia; species Gavia stellata. The sequence goes on along the minus strand of NC_082600.1, from coordinate 48,500,919 downwards.
AAAATTATTAAGAATCATCTTGATTATTAATACAAAGTATGAGGTATTTAAATCAGATTAATAATAAGGAAAAGAAGTTACACAAGGAATCAAATACACTGGTCTTCTAAAATGACTTTTTCCTGCTTTTGGAGATCTTGCCTATCGTCATAAAGCTTTATGGTATTTTGTTGATCCTGATCCTTTATAGTCACACAGTGGGCAAAAAAATATGCTTGGAAGTTTTAGCTTGCACTTTTGATGACAGCTTTTGGAAGAAGAGAGAAACTCTATTTCAAATAACTGTAAGTTCTTCAGCTAGGAATAAATTAGCTTAATATATGCTTATGTACAAATTATTGAGAGAAATTAAGATGGACGTTACATTTCAGATTATAAAGCAGAAAAAAGAATATGATAAATAATATCTCTGCTGTGCCTTTTGCCTTTTAGTGATTTAGTGATTGCAAGTCGTCTTAATGCTCAATTTAAGCTTCAAAGCTTTAAATTAACATTTAAAATTAAATCCAGTAAAACAAAAATTCAGCAAACTGGGTGAAATTACATCTCTGTTCTCTTGGTAGAGATTTTGTTTCATTCTACTGTACACAAGTTGGCAGAAAAATGAAGGAGTCAGGCTTGAATTTAGTTGTTCTAGTTTATTTAGTTTAACCTTTAAAGTGAAAAAAACCCATACTTTATTTGTCTCCAGGTTTTTTGTGAAATAGAATTCTAATAAATTTTGATTAGGTAATTCTGACCTATAGTGTTTCCAGTCAATTAATTCATTATGTAGTTTTCTCTGAAAACCTGAGGAAAGGGGGTTTGAAATTTTCCTACGTTGTTTTATTGATGCACTTTCTATTTCAAACGAGGTCTTATTTCAGAATTGAACTAGATTTATTTTTATCCTTTTTGAAGAGGTAGAGAAATGCCTGAAAATGAAAACCAAGTGTAAACTTTTATAAGAAGGACTTTTCTTCATAGTTTCTTAATTTAAGCCACTGAATGGCAAATTAACCAGCCTTCCCTCTGTCTTGCCCTTGAATGCTTTTCAGTACATTATTTTTCCAAAGCCTATGTAAATCCAAGAGATATCTGTAACAGAAGTTGCCCAGTTCTGTATTGTAGAGCAGGGAGATCGAAAGGATAATCATTGTAAATTCAGGAAATAAAGTAATTATCTATAGAATTCTATCCCTAATAGGACATGTTAGTTTACACTTCCACTTTTTCTTTAACAAATTTTTTCTGACATCTGTTCGTATTTCCCTTTCTCAACGCAAAACACTGAACAGCTTTCAGAGTACTGTTTTCTTCCCCCGTTCACTTTTTTACCTCCCTGTTGACAGGTTAATCAGGTTACTAACGTTAGCCGTGTAAGCATCCCATTCTATTTGACTATGTTCAGGCTTTTGCAAATACCTAAACTGGATTTTTCAAAAGTACTCAGCATTAACCTCAATCATCTTCTGAAACTAGCAGATAAATTGCAGTAGTGTCCAATGGAGCAGATTTACGTCAAACTTCCCAGAGTTTCTGAATAAAAGATTCCTGATATTGAGCATGTTTAGAAGCCTAATGCCGCATTAGAATTTCTCCATTGGTATAGCATTTGATTTATATAGCTCTTTCCATGCCAGTAACACAATGTTGATTCTTATTCTATTTGCATAAAAGCTCTTCCTCGCAAGGTCTTGCTGATGTTTTTCCTTTCTTTCCTCTTATCTTTTCTGATACTTCCAGGAGCTTTTCCAGAAGAGAACAACATGCTGTGACTGCAGCACAGCAGTAAGCCTCAGAGAGATTGACTGTCTTTGGCAATTTGCTGCACGCCTAGCTTGTCTGTTTCCCAAAATATACAGCAAAGTGCATCTTACCAAACCAAGTCAGTTTTACTTGGAATATCAATAGCTTGAAGGAGAAAGAGGTAGAAAACTGCCTAGGTAATGAGCTGAAACAACTTTGGGCAGTAGAAGTAGGTTTGTAGAGGTGTAAGAGAAAAAAAATGCTCTCTCATCTGGCTTGGGAAGTGTGTTTACAAGTTCAAATGTAGGGGTTACAAAAGTACCCTACCTCTCATTTCTCTTCCTTTCAACCTTTAACCATTACTACTAGTAAACGAATCTTAAAACTAGACTGTAAAAATGGCATCAGAGAAAAATGTCCCATTAAAGATGCTCATTCTTTCTATCACTTGAATTCCAAAAGTGTGCAAAGCGTCTAAAATCACAACTCACAGGTATCATTCCAACGGACTGGAAAACTTCTGCAAATATCTAGATGTTAGTCATAAGCTATCACATAGGTATTGGCTGTGGTAAAAAGCCCGTGTGACCTGCAGCAGGAAATTTTCACGCTACTCTTGCCTACTCAGAGAAACCTCTTTAAAATGTATATATTTTATTTTACAGTCCCTATAGGATTTCTGTTTCTGTAAAAACCCCAGAAGTGTTGGGTCATACTTAGTCTCTATTTTGCTCTCAGATTTTTAAAATTGTGAATAAATTAACCTGAAACTAAATTTATGCAAAGGAAGGGTAGCTAAAGTGTTATGAAATTTTGAGAAATTTTAAGAAAAATAAATCATCCCAGAAGGCAGATTTTATGTGTAAAGCTGAAAAAGCAAGGTGTGCAGAAGGGAAAGATTCAAGAAATTGAAAATATGGCATGGTATTGAATGCTGTCGTATTGCATTAGGATTACGCAAGCATTACTGATGCATTTTCATAACGATGATTTAATTGACTTTATTTCTAATAGATCCTGATAGAGTATAACTTTTCTTAATTATCATTCTTTACACAAAATTGCTAGGAAGAGCCCAAATCTCTCAACACTTCTTTATTGTTTTTTTTTCCCCCAAGGTGGGAAGAGGGGCTGTTTACTAGAATACAGTTAACACACTTTCTAAACTGGAGAGTTAGGATTACAATGAGTTTGTTAGTGAGCATTTTGTGACAGTCTAATTATAGACCAAAATTAAGAAAAAAATTATACTCATTCTTGTCTGATTTACATTTCTATAATGCATATGCATTTATAATACCTGGAGAGTCTGAGCACTTTTATCATAATAGCGGAATGCTGTCGGTATGATTTATGATAATTTATTCCTATTCAGTAATTTCTTAGGAAATTTGTTTGGCTTATGAATTGGTAGGTTTGCAAGCCAATCAATGATTTTCCTAATATCCAGCACTGAAAATTCATATGAACACGGAAAATAAGATTGCATTTTTTCTTATGTAAGCAAGGACTTCATAATCTGAACATATCTGACAAGTCAGCGGATAATATCTGATGCAGGACAAAATCCGTGTCACTCTTCCAGGGAGTCTACATCTCCTGTTCTGTCATTAATGAAGTTTAGAGCAGTCTGGAACCTAATATTTTTGAGTTCGTTTCAGGTCAGCTGTTGGCATGGATGTAGCAATCAGGTTGCATTACTTGTGGGGGTTGGTGATCTTTTCTTCAGCAATGGTTTTTATTTTCCCCCTATCATAGCCTCGGCTGAAATCTAGAGGGCAGCAATTAGTCAAAAGCAATTGTAATGTAACAGAAGTGATTTAAGAGAGCAAACATATTCCTGGTTTATGGATGGAGTACTGAACTATGCTTGTCCTCTAGTACTGCAGGGATTAAACGTTATGGTTGAAAGTTTTCAGATCTCAAGGTGCTCTTGAATTCCCAGGTAAGCTGATAGTTCAACTTTCTCATCATGGTATAGCTTGACCTTCAGGAAAATTCTATTTGATCCAATCCTATTCAGTGGAATTGTCTACTGCCTGTTGTGATGATTTCTATATTTTCTATATTTTCCAACTATGGAACCCCTCAAAAGAGGAAGAAGATCCCAAAGCTTGGCTCTTGGTGAATCCAATTAATACAACTCATTCCAGAAGTGATTTGTATTCATTCAGTCATGGTAATGATATCACATTTGTATCCTCTTTAGCATCATGAAGGGCAGTAACAACCCTTCTGAGTGATCCAGGACCAGAAAGCTATAATTTTTAATACAGAAATGACGTGTTTCTTAAAATAGATGCCAGAGATAAAGGTTCCACATCCCATGTATTTCATGACACTTACCATACAGATATTCAGTTCCTTTGTTAGTTTAATCTATTAAATTTGAGGGATACTAAAGGGTGGCTTTTCATTCCACAAGTTTAGCTTCTACTGTCTGTAATTTTTGTCCTGTGTTTAAGTAGTCTCAGCTGTGTCCTGTATCTTGAAAGGGCTTCCTTCCTTCCTTTTCCCTATATCACAGGGACACTGTTGTGTCTGAAAACATGGTCAGTTCCTGGGATTAATCCTCCCTCTCTTTCATTCCCAGTACTCCCTTTGTGTATTTTGTTGACCTCTTCGAATTCCATATAACCCCAGAAGAAAATGACACTAAGTAAAATAGCAACAAGCTCTGCATATGCTCTTTAATTTATGAAAATGGAGATCTGGTGGTTGCTAAGGAAACAAGAAACCACCGCTTTCACTGTGCACCTGAGGAATTATCAAATCATAGACCAGAAAAGGAGATGAATATAAATATTTCAGTAATGTGATATGAATTTTCCACCGTTTTTTTCTGGATTGCTTTGAAGGTATCAAATGCTGGGATTTTTAATACTGAGATCCACTTTGCCACAAAAGCATGTCTGTGATATATGTTGACCAACCTTTTGATAAATATCCATACAGATTTGTTAGTGCATTTTGGTTAATGTTAATGCCAACATGGAGTACATTCTGCTTCCCTGTCAATTATAGAATGAAAGCTCATGAATCTCCCATGAAGCGGTGGGAGGTCTATCAGAAATGCTATGATGGACAATTAGAGTAAAACCTTTAGGACTGTTTGCTTCTGTTCTGTCACTACATAGGGAAATGGGCTATTTAGCAAGTTCTAATTTGTAACTTTCTTTCAAAGGAAATTACAGGGACGCACAGCATGCTTGCTTTGATGGGTGGTTTTCAGCTTCTAACACGCTCCATTCTTGCCTGCTTCAGAAAACACATATTAAGAATCTGGTGATACTGAGTTTGTCCTCTTAAGGGAGTTTTGGATGCTATTAAACCCACTTAGCAAGGGAAAGGGCTGACTGCAGACAGTGACATACAATCCTCATTTCTTAGATGATCACATATAAGGGACCTATTTATGAGCTATCTGGATTATATAAGTGCACCTCTTGAAATAAACATTTATGTCAAATGAGTGAGAGACTCAGAAGAGATACCTACCTTATCAATTTTGAATACAAATTAGCCGTTAATATGGTCATTAAGTTAACATTATGAGTAACAGACTTCATGTTCAAAAATTTTGCCTTCTTTTTTTTTTTCCCCTTAGTTCTTTGCTGGTATCTAACTACTTCTAACTATCTAACTACTTCCAAATTGTTTAATGAATTCCATACCAAATTGAAACACCTAATATTTCTTTTCTGATGTTATAATGAAAAAGAAACAGGTCTGTTAAAACATGCTAAATATGCATCCAACATGCAGAACATGCCAAACAAATAAGCCTATTGCTTTCACTATACATCTGAAGGACCATCTCTTTATTATGGTAAAAAATCAACAATTTATTTTAAGTATATCCATTGAACCAGAAAACTGTGTGTTTTGACACACTTTAGAGTGTAAATGAAATAAATGCTTGTCAATCGTTGAAGATGATTTTAAGACTAGACCACAACAATTACTCTAAAGCACAAAGGCCTGATTAAAACACAGAAGGGGAAACTGTTCTTCACAATGGGCCAAAGTTTTCTTTTTAGCAGTGACAACTGATTAAGCCTAATTTTTCGAAGATTGAAAACTTAGTTTTGTAATGTTGTTACTTTTTGTTTCTGTTTTTACTTTGTTTTCATTGCATGCAGATGCCTCTCATATTTTTCTGAGCAATGAAACAAACAAAAGCTAAGACAAAGAAAGACCTTTAAGGTGTTGCAGAGTTAATAAGCAGATATATATCTTCTGTGTATGAAACAATCATCTAAATCTTACAGATTTCATTTCAATATATGTAAGGGGTCAAATTCTATTATCTATATTAAGAGTAACATCCTGTTCATGTCAGCTGAAATCCTTGTTCCTGAACCGTGTTTTGGATCTACCTCAGAACAAATATGACCTAAAAGGCCATTGGTTTTATCAGAGAAATTCAAAATAATGATAGAAATAATTTCTGGAAAAGGTAACAATTAATTTCTGATTTTAAAAAGAAGATAAAACCTTGAAATGCATAATCTCAATTTTTCCATTCTGTGCCTTTTTCTTTGTGTAGGAATAATCTAAAACTCATTCCAAAGTCATAACATTCTTTATCTCTTTTTCACCTCAATCTATATTAAATAAAGATGGAGGTGAATGCCGGCACTGATTTCCTAATGTATTCCTTTGTGGTCCATAAACCTGAATGCATTGAAATTCTGGGTTTAGATGGTATAATCTTATCTGGAGAAATTCTACAAGTGCCTTACACACTGTTACACTTTTTAGATAAAAGAATTGAAAAATTTTAATTTCTTTTTCTTTCTGTTTACTAATTTGAGGAAACCTTTAAGCTTTCAATATAAGCACTAAGTAATGGTCTTAAATTAACAGTCCATATCACGTTCATTCAAAGAAACACAGTTTACTATTTTAACATCCGTTGTAGTCAAAGCATAGATTCCACAATTTATCAGTTTATGAGAATCGTGTAAACTGCTTCATAATTTCCGCCGGCTGTTGACCAAAGTCTGCATGTGTCCACTTTGTTGGCTTCTATGCTATGAGTGTTGGACACCAGCTCCATTGCTTTTGAATCTATAGTTCAAGAATGTTGGCTGTGGCAAGAGAAAAGAAATCAGCTTTCCAAATCACAGCAGTAACTGAAAATGAGACTATTCGGTATGAACTTAACAGCTAAATGTCTTAGAATACTGTCATGTCTAAAGACTTTCTGGAAAAGATCCTGCTGACTCTGTAAAAATACAGATGAAACAATATCTCTCTTTGGAATTACTGTAACAATTTTACTTGGTTATTTCAATTTTACGTAGAAAGTACTGAAAATCTAACATCAATATATCTGTCCTCCTCTAAATTTCAGACTTTTGATCAAGGTCAAATAGAAAATGCAACTTACCAAAACACCAAGGCCAATTTTTGCCTCTGCAACTAGCCAAAAAGTACTTATCACACTGGCTATACAAATCGCAGGGGATTTATTAGAATGTCAGATTTGTCCCTGGAGTGGCCATAATTTGAAAGGATTAAAAACATACATTAATATAACCAATATTCTTTTTTCTTCATTCATTGGCTTCAAGATATCTAGTCCAAATCAAGCTCCTAGTCCTAACCTAAAAGGAAGCAGGGGATCACATCTAATCTATTTGAAAAGAGCTTATCTTGGAGATGCTCTTTTTGAGTCTTGTAGGTAGTATGGCCAAAGTGAACTAGAGATGAGCTAGATTTTCATCAGAGAAGTATATCAGAATGTGCTCTGTTCTCAGTAGTTTCACAGACCATTGCAAAGACCCACTATTAAAAAGTAATTATAAGAAGTCATTAATTAATGGAATATACTGCATCTGCTCAACATTTTGTGAGTCAAATATCCATGACGTAAAGGACATTGCAAAATCATATCGGCAAAATGATAGGAAGCCTTAGTTTTTTTGTAGAAGTGATTGAGAAGATTGAAGACTATTGATCTCAAAAAGCAGATGAATAAGAATGGGCAGCGTAAATGCACAATGATAAATAGTATAGAGAAGGTAGATAAAAATTTTTATAACATAAAAACCCAGAAAGACATAAAAAGTTGAGGTGGCAACTATAAACGCAGATATACTGTGGTCCCAAGTCATGTGAAAGTCTGTGGAACTCTTTGGTACGTGCTGATTACTGAAAATAAAATTTAGCAAGATTTAAATAAGCACTTGACATTTAAAAAGAATGTTTGGTACTATTGGGAGTTAACTGGCAGAAGAGAAGGGTGACGTTTCCTATTCTTTAACTTCCTCTACGTTCTCTAAAAGCATCTGTCTAGAGGCCTACATAATAGATGGGCAATGGGTATAATTACTACATGAACAACAACAGAAGCTTTCCAATCCAACACACTGTCTCCAACAATGACTACCAATAGATGACTCAGAGGAGATGCAAAAAACCTTACCTAATCACCAGGACTTGATATGAGTAAAAAAGTTTTAATGCAGTAGTTATGTGTATATATAATATTTGAACATACTTTTGTGAAACAAATCATAATTACATTTAAAAATAACCCACCTCCCTGTGATTTAATCCCAAGACTCTCAATGTTTTTACTCTTGCGAACAAAAGTAGGTTTAAGCAAAGAAAGAAAATGGTACTCCGTTTCATACATTGCAGCACTTGATTTAACTCTATTTTGGAACAAATAAAGAAGATGCCAAAATGTATCTGAGAAGAGAAATAAAATCCTGAGACGGCCTGGCTGCTGGGGTGGCTGGGGTAGGGGAGTGTGGGCCAGTACTCTGGAGCCTGCAAGCTCTACCTTCTCTGTTTCGAAATTGCCTAGTGCTTGGCTGCTGTGCCAAAAAGAAAATAGGTTTTGGAACACACTCCCCTCCGCCAGCACTTCACTGAGCTGGGAAAGATGCTGTTTCAAATCAGCTTATTACGCACACACACACAAAACTTTATTTCAGGTACCAGTATTTATGACTCCACATTCAGTAAATCCATATTAACGTGACTGATAGTCTTTAAATATCAGCCGAACGTCTTTTTCTCATTGTTCTTTCAATGAGAAAAATAGGATTTCAAGAGCAAATACAGCCATGGTAAACCAATAAAATGTGCTGCTGTTGTAATAAATTGAGATCCAATATGGATTAGTACACATAAGCTGTGTTTTTTCTGGTATGTGGGGACATCTATCGCCACCACTATCCTCACTAGCATGTAGGTTTCTGCTTTCAATTGATTGAGCCAACTGAAAGACAAACAACTACTTCCTTCGGCCCTTAAAATTACAGATGATTTGATCTGAGGAACAAAAATAATTGCTTTCAGAGAGAAAATGTTTTCTGTCATCTATGCTGTTCCACAGTTTTATGACAGTGTTTGATTTATAATCAAGATGTTCTTATTACCTTCACGTTTGTTGTCTGTCACTAATGCTCCAGTTTGGGTTAAGACCAAGAGTGAAAGAGAGTGATACAATGAAAGGCTAAAGCCTGAGGTAGATTGAATTACTTCATTTCCATGGATGGAAAAAAAATTAACGGGCTGATAAAATGTGTGGTGTTATATAGGGCAAATACATTGGTTATTTTATTTATGCTTTTATTTATGTATTTATTTTGGTCAGTCCTAAGTTAGGAGCAATTACAGAATAAGTGCAAGGTCGCTGAAAAATAATGTTAAATATTAGAAAAGATAACTTGTAATTACCAGCAGAACCTAAAATGGTATCAATGAAAAGTCATAGTGAAATTTCTTGGTGCTGTGATGCAGAGTAATGCAAGTGAGAATGCCATGCCATTGGGCTGTATTTGGTTTGTTACAGTAGACTCCTAGTATGCGATAATTGTCAGGAAGGTTTGAGACCAGATATAAAAGTGTACTATACGATCACTAAGGAGAAGTTGGGTTTCTTACTGGCGTTTAGAAAATAAGCTGCTATTAATTTGCTCCTCCTCAGACCTCCTCCTCCTCATGCAACACTGGTAGGCTGACTGTTAACATTGCTCTCATTCTATATGTTGCAAGGCTGATAACATTGGGGTGCACTGCAAATTATGTAAGCTATGTGCTGCAACGTACAGCATCAAAGAAATGTCACAGAGTTGGGGTTTTCTGAACAGAATTTATAACATCCTGCAGCATAGTGATGATCAGTGACGATCAAATATTTTGAGTCCTGTGGAAAATAGCTTTGTGTTTTAAAGGTATGAGGCAACACAGAGGCATAAATCCCACTGTGTTCTCTGTATACTGTCTTATTTTGGAAATAGGAAAATGTACGCAGGAGTATGAAAAAAGATAGAAACAAAACCACTATCTGTTGTAGGTCTGTATTCCCTTGCATGAATTTAAGCTTAAGCAAGATTTATATATCCAAGCATCATAAGTCAAAGAGGAACAAGGAACTCATGATTATGCTGACATAAGTTGTATGCCCATAGAACAGCTATAACAAAATACATTCCTTCATATAGATTAGAGTGATTTGGGTTTTACTGGTTTGTGGGAAGAAGGGGATACTGATATTCTTACAGAAATACTGTAACTCTGTATCAAAATCACAGACTGTACTCTGCAGTGTTTATCCCCAGTAGGGTGGACTTCCATTTCTTGTGGGCAGTGTATGTTGACATTCTTGTATTGATACCTTGTACTGATTAAATCAGGAAAGGCAAACAGGTGACTTTCAGGTTGGCTTTGGAATCAGACAGAGATTCCTAGACTTCCACTGATTAGACATTGAGATTTTTTTTTTCCACTTCTTTTTTAATACCCATTGGTATTTTACTTTCCGGTTTTAAATCTGGATGCCTATTAGTAAGTATCTTTAAAGAATGGGTCGATTTTGAGGGGAGCTAAATACTCAGAAGTACAGCAAAATGAAGCGAATTGGCATTTCTGAGTCCTGCTACTCTTTTACTTGGGTTCTTAAATAAGTATTGAAATATGATAAAGTTTTACCTATGCTTTTATGAGGTAATGCCTCTTTTAGCAAGTTTGATCTTAAGTATGGGATTCTAAAAGAACACTTTCAAAATATAATATAGCAAGAAAGTCTAGTTTGTGTCTACAAGCTGAGTTAGTTACATGACATATTGGAGTATGGTAAGAAATACAACAAACACTATGTCACCAATATTGCCATTGGAAGAAGATGCAGGATCAAAAGGGGAAAAAAGCAACATGTGAAATTTATTAAACGAAAAAACAAAGTGTGAACACATCTCCTTTTCAATTCTGATAATCTGAAAGACATAAATTCAGCAAGACAAACTGAAGGGGGTTTAGAGCGATAGGCCAAATTGTGTGCCTAAAGACAATGAGTATTGTTTCATCACGGAGAAGGATGAATAGAAAGAATTGAAGTTACAGTAAGCTTAATGACACAAGCTAGCTAACCACCATGGCTAAAATATCCCACCTACTTGAAAGTGTTCACTCTGTCATGAGTGGAAGCATTGTGAGACCAGAGAACAAACAAGTCAAGGTCTAAAAGAACCTTTTTCCAAGAATTACAATGACCTGAGTGCCTGGTTGTCTTCTAGTGGACCACATGTCTCCTCAAAAGCCTTCAGTATCTCTAATGATGGGAAACAGCAATGTAGTAGCACTCAGGTCCAACTTACTCCACTTAGCTGAAAAGATATCTACTAACCTTTCCTCTAGTTTATCAAAAATGAAAGCATAGCTACATGTAGAACCAAAGAAATTCTAGATAGTTTTTATTGGTTTGTCAAAAAACAGAAACCTACTCCCATCATAACTATATCAATCCCCTAATAAACATCTTAGTAACTCAGAAGGCAGATATGGCTCTTCTTATACATCAACTATTCCCTAAGAAAAGATTACATCTGTGTACAGGGAGTAATAATTGTCCATAGAATCAAAAGCGAAAAGAAGTAAGATTGTTTTTAATTGAAAAGATACTGATCAAGAAAAGTCAAATGTAAAGTAAAAGTAGATAACTTATGAATCTCAGAACTTTGTTCATGTTGTCTATTAATCTAATTTGCAAATTCATATGGACACTGAGGAAAATGTGATGTTTTTGGTCTCACTTGACTGAGATAGGAAAGCCAGGCCATTTCTAAGGGGGTTTTTTTGTATTGTTGGGTTTTTTTGTGGGTTTGTTTTGTTGATTGTTTGAGGGTTTTTTTGGCTTGGGAAACATTACAGCATTCTTGAAAGCATGGTAATAGGAGAAGAAGACGGCCCTGGTAGTCACCTACATATCAAGCCCACTGTTCAGTGAATAAGACTGTCAGCTTGCCCCACAGCTCAGCCGCTTGTCAACTGCATATGTGGTATTTTCTTAAGATCTAGAAAGTCTAAAAGCACCAATTAATGGTCTTTATTTTAATGTATGTGCTGTGTGGGTAAAGGGGAAAGAGTAAACTTCAGATTTATTCATTGTTTCAGGTATAATATGAAAATTTAACTTTGAAGGGAAGCTATAATATTTGCATTTTCATATTTATATCTAGTTTGACACCCTCTGGCCCATGACAAGGAACAGATGCTGTCAATACAAATTACATAATATTGTGCCATACTTGAGTGAATTCAAGCATTCATCTCAACTGACTGTCTTCTACAAGGACAACCACTTTTCACATCTGTCCTTCCCCTTTCTTATATTATCAACCCTATTGTTTAGAAAAAAATAAAATAATACATTACCTACAAACATCCCTTTTCTGGAATATAGTATAAGAGAATCTTTGCTTTCTCCTGGAAATTTTGTGCGTGAAAACCTTTTATCCAGAATATTATGGATGTTGATACTATGGGCAACCATGCAGTGAGAGTGGTACATTTCAATCTTGCCTTTAAAGCCCATTTATTTCACTGAGAACTCTTCCCTTTCTTTGCTTTTTCAAGCATTTACCTTAGTACTGCACTCTGATCATACCTGTTTGCGAGAAATAACATGGTCTTATTTTGCTGGGCTTGGAATGATATACAAGATGGTAGATACCTTTCCTTACTATTTCATTTGAAACAAGATGCAAAAGAAACAAACAGAGCAAAAGGGAAAATGTAAAGATAATAAACATCAGGTGATGTAACTTCTTGCACAGTACATTTATATTCAATTACAGTTCATGAGAAGAAGAGCACCATTAAACCATCAGCAATAATCAGGATGATGACTGCAGTGGGTTTTTTTTTTGCTCCCTATTGGGAGTTGTACTCAGCTTAGTTGAATGAAATATGAGAGAGGGATAAAAAATGGAGTAACTTTTATGACAGGGCCTGGAAATTATATGCATTCACCAACTACTGCTTATCTTAAATAGTTAATATCAGTCTATCCCAATGGCTTACCATAATCAATGCAGGACTATCTGAAGACACTTGTTCCAACTTTTTGAAATCATTGGCCAATAAAAGGGAAACTCAGTTAAGACAGGTGGTTAAATGTGCCTGAGGAATATAAGTAGAATTGAATACCATTATTATAAAATTCATTAAACTATATGGGTTGGTTACCTGAATTTTAAACTGCACTTGTCTCTCTTGCTTCCGATGTCATTGCTGCTGCAAGAATTTGGTGTTGGTTTGTAAACTGTAAAATTGTTTCTTTTTTTTTTTTTTTTAAATGTTTGATGGTTTTGGGGTTGGGTTTTTTTTTAATTAAAAGAAAATTCTAATAGTATATCTGAAAAATATATATTTACCCTAGGAGCCCCAGCAGTACTCTGTGACAGACTTTCTCTAATTCTGTCAGGAATGTTCAGAGCTAACAGCAGAAGCATTTTTGAAATTATTTTTTCAATTATTCACTTTTCCTAAAAGTGTATGGACATAAGACACACGCAAATAATTACTCACATGGATGCACACTACATGCAAGCCCTGTCAGCCAGGTGTTCAGCTGAAGTTTTTGGAAGCAGCTGTTAGAACTTATCTACAACATCAGGTCCATGATAATAATGCAAATTGTGTAAGGGAAGTAGTTAGAAATTAGGATATCAAGGCTCCTCAAAAAAGGAATAGAAGTAAAGAATACAACTGCTGCTGAAGGGCAATTTTGTTGCAATATTCCTACTCTTTTGCATAAAGAACAGCTGAAATTTCTCACAAATCATTCCAGGAGTGTTAAGCCCAGGCGGTAAAAGAATTCTGTTCTTAAAAAATACCATTAATTATGGGAAATTGAAAGAAGATAAATAGTTGCTTATCTTGCGAACTCTTACGAGAAGATTCTTTTTCAATGAATATTATTCAGAGGGCAACATACAGGAATTTTTGGTTTGTTTTGTTTATTAAATTTTGAATTTTTCATGTCTGTCAAAGATCGTTTCAGGACCACTAGAGGGTAGGCAAACTTGCTGCAATCTACTGAGCTTTTCTGCTTATCTAAGGCTACATAAGTAGAATCACTGGTCACTCGGAATATCCCTATTGGAAACAACCTGGACATCTTCTACAGAGGCATTGTATGTTATCCTTTTGATAGCCAGGGATATTACATTGGGGAACTCCTCCTCAGAATTTTTTTCTTTCTCTCATTAACTTCTGTTCTCTTTTCCAATATACCTTTGTCTTGATCACAGGTCTCTCTGCCCCTGCTTCTGTATTGCCCTTCCAGATACCAGTTTTACTCTTCTCCGATACTGTTTCAGGCTCTTCTCCTTACAAGAGAATATAGTGAGCAGAGCACTCAGGGCCACAGATTTGTTGGGACAAAATTTTGGGAAAATGTAAAGAATCAGAAAGTAATCATCATGAAGTCTGAGCAGGTTATAGAAATTAACACATTTTTTTAAAATGTGGACAGGTATTTTCCAACCACAAGACCTCAGTTTTATATCTGTTCACTTTTAAAATCACCAGGAGCACACACTGGTGGGGTTTTGTGGTTGAGTAGTAACTCACAGTAGGAATATTCTATCTACTAAATTCTTTCAGTACATAGCTTCCTTCTTCTTTATACTACAAGACCTATTATTGTAAAACACAAGTAATTACAGTCCAAATTCTTATCTCAAGTGCTCCCAAACAAAGTAAATATCAACTAGTAATGGCTTCTAATGTGCAAAATAAAGTAGTATAATTTAGGCAATGGAACCTAAAATTAGCATGGTCAATTTTCATGCAAGAATTGTAGACACTAAAAGTCCTCCTAAAATACAACCTGGCAAAGACAGCACACAGCTAACCATTAAATGGCATGCCATAGGGCTTGTACAGGACAGTAGGAGGCAAGTCATCCTGGAACAGTATTCAGCATCAGCAACTCTCATCTCACTCACACAGAGGACCGAAGTTAGGAAGGGTTGAAAACCAGGGTATACTTCCTTTCAGAGAGACAAACTACCACAGAAACTTGCCTGTTTGAGAGGCAGCCTTCTTGGATCTGACCGAGTTTCTGCTGGCAGACACAAAACCTGTAATTTGGAAAAGACAAAAGACAATCTGGCAAGTTCTCTGTGAAGGGTTTGCAACCCCTATGTTAAGTTGCATGCACAAAGAAGGCCTGACACAAAAAAAATCTTAGCTACCTGACTTATTTTTTGCTA
Organism: Gavia stellata; assembly: GCF_030936135.1. Taxonomy (NCBI): domain Eukaryota; kingdom Metazoa; phylum Chordata; class Aves; order Gaviiformes; family Gaviidae; genus Gavia; species Gavia stellata. The sequence continues at coordinate 48,485,671 of NC_082600.1, read as the reverse complement.
AGTGTGTCGTAGTATCTGTTTTAACAACAAGAATGAGCATCATTCCATGCATATCTCTCATGCAGAATGTTTTCTGCACTATTATCTCCCAATTTTCCTTAACTGTGATATAGAAAAGTGAAATTAAGTGAATTATAACTAAATAACTACTCACAGCATTAAACTTCTTGTGTGTTTTCAACACATTAGAAAGCTGGTTTAACTTTTAGTGTATTCCCACCTCCAGTTTACACACACCTACATATGTATTTTAAAGGCAGAAAATAAATTTGGTTGTTACCATCCTAAATAGTAGGAAGGGGATATATTAGGCTAAAGAAAATATTTCCTTTGCATTAGTGTGTCTTTTGTATAAGCATTGGTGTTCACAGGAGATATTTCTCCACTGCTACCTATATTCTTTTCCCCTATTGATAATTTCATCACACCTTCATATTGCTATTTACCTTCTTCTGTTTCATCCACTTCACTGATATCTTCTGTGATGTTCCATATTACAGAAATTCCTCTTATTTAACGTATTAAAGGTTCAGTCCTGGAAACCTTCAAAGTACATACCTCCTTTTATAAGGATACCTGTTACTGTGACCTTTATATGTGAAATCTAACTTATTCTACAAGGTATGACATAACAAATTTCATTTAATGTTTCTCCTGAAAGCATGTATGTTTAACCTTCCAGTAGAAAGTTTCCTAAAGCAAGAATTGATTTGTTTGGCATGTATCACCCGTGACACAGCATTGTGTAACAGATAGGTTAGATGCAAAATTTGGATTATGTTCTAGATTTCAGCCCTACTGCCTGTCCCAAAATTGTTGGCTAAGGGTATTGGCCTATTTCTTATGAAGAATAAAAAACAGTTACAGATTCAAGACAGATCTAAATGTTGATGAAATTCAAGTCTGTTTGTAATAAGGCGCAATAAACAAGGATGATTTAATATTATTTCTTTAACTTTTAATTAGTATCATCACCATGAGCCATATTGGTATATTGATTAATGTATCAGCATTTAGCAGCAGGGAAATCCCATTTGGAAAATAAAAATCTGAAAGAAGATCAAACTCTTCAGACAAAAAAAGTCCCATTCTTTATTGGATTTTACATGCCATATCATTCATTATGTTTCAAGAAAAAAGTGTGTGAAGACTTGCTATTCTAAGGATCCTGTCTCTGTAAAACAAGGAGGTGTTCGTTAAAACACTAAAACTTTGAGGGTCAGGGAAATGTAATCTCGAATAACTACACACTTTTTCAAGAGTACATTTGTTATGTGGAAAAAGAGCAAGAGAGACAAATAAATGAAAAGGTTTGATGCTTTGAGTAAGCCATCCGTAGAAGCTACGTACAGTCTCATTCCGGTTATAAAGTTGCTGTTGTCCTGTCCCAGGGCAGGCCAGGCTCCCTAAGGCACAGCGTGCCAGGAGCGGCAGGGGATCCCCAAAGGGGCCAGAAGGGCAGGGACTGAGAGAGTGGTGAAACACTGGAATAAGTTGCCCAGGGACGTGGTGGAGTCACCATCCCTGGAGGTGTTCAAGGAACGTGTGGACATGACACTGCAGGACATGGTTTAGTGGGCATGGTGGTGTTAGTTGATGGTTGGACTTGATGATCTTACAGGTCTTTTCCAACCATAGTGATTCTGTGACTCTGTGACCTGGCCGGGCAGGGACTGTCCCACCACCCGCAGCGAAGGAGCAGAGCAGGCCAGCCCTGCGGGAGCAGCCGGTTTCAACTGAGAGCCAAGACTGCCAGGCAAGTCCTTGTCAGCAAGGCAGCTCTGAGGTCAAGGCAGGAACACAAGTGAGCAAGTCAGAGTCAGGAGCAGGCATGTTGGATATTAGGAAAAATTTCTTTACTGAGAGAGTGGTGAAGCATTGGAAGAGGCTGCCCAGGGAGGTGGTGGAGTCACCATCCCTGGAGGGGTTCAAGGAAAGTGTGGACGTGGCACTGCAGGACATGGTTTAGTGGGCATGGTGGTGTTAGTTGATGGTTGGACTTGATGATCTTTTCCAACCTTAGTGATTCTGTGGTGACTGTAAACAGGGTCAGGCACAGCCCCATCACCAGGTCACTGACGGTCCGCAGCAACGAGGCAGGTGGGGGTCAGGCCGGGAAGTCAGCCTGTGGTTTGGGGTCCAGGTCCAGACCGGTGGGACCAGGACTAGGCAGCGGCCCAGCTGTGAGGTGGTGGGCACGGGAGCTCTAGTGGGGCCTGGCACTAGAGCCTCGTCCTAAAGCAGCTCCCATGGGATCGGTGTCAGCCTGGGCCCAGGCCTCCCCGCAGCGCTGCTGGAGAGCCTCACCCCAAGGTCACCAGTGGGAAGGGGGCAGCTCTCAGCTGTGCTGACCCTGGGCCCCGCTGCCAAACCCCCAGGACGGGGGATACATTTGGGGCCCTGGCACCAGATTCTCCTTTCAGCAAGGTTTGCCCTCACGCCTTACACAGCTCTGGAGGCACTTGGTTATGAAACACCGTGGTCATAGTGGGGGCATGCACAAGGTCAGCTGGATCCCAGGGCAGGTCAAGAGCCCCTGTTTCAGGGATCCCTGGGTCTCCGTGGGTTGGAGTCACCACGGATCAGTCTCCAAACACCATTGGGCCCAGGCAGGTGTTGCCAGGGGTCCATTGTCAGTTCACAGGGTAGGCAAGGGGCTCAAACCACCACTGAAGAGTTTGCAAGGCTAAGTGAAGGGTTCAGGCTGCTTCTGAGAGGCCTCCCAGGGAAAAGCGGTTCAGGTCACCACTGAGGTGCAATCCAAGCCAGGCGAGCAGAGCAGGATGCTGACAGCAACAGGTCCTACTGACAGTCCAGTGATCAACAGGCAAACAGAAGGTCAGAAGCCAGACTCAAGGTCAACTCAGGAAATCCAGACAATCCAAGAATGGGGCTGGAGACTGGCACGGCAATGACTAGCTTGGCAGCGACTGATGGCCTCAGGCTGAGCTGAAATGGGGCTCCTGGGCCCATTGGCAGGGGTGGGTGGATACCCCAAGGGAGAACGCTGCTCAGGGCTGTTAAGGCCTGTCAGTGCACCCAGGCCCTGACAGTTGTATTAAACTGTTACACCAGTGAATACCTCTGTTTGTTCACAGAAGATGTGTCAGATGTCCATCTCTCATAGGCCAGGCGCTAGAGTAGACAACAGTACTGAAACACCAGGCTATTGGAGTAGAAATGCCTGGCCCAATGAATGTCCCCTTATCTCAATATAGGGAGTGAGTCTGGGGAATGGTATAGGATCTAATTCAGAAGATAGAATGGAAGGTGTGGGTATTCAACTGTGAAAATTACAGAAATGTGGGAGGCTTGGTGAAACTCGCAGAATAACAAAGGAGTTGTGCTAATAAACAAAAGAGGAGAAGTATGGATCAGTAGCAGGCAGAAACTCCATTTACCTGAAAAAGCAGCTAAAATCACTTGTTATAGAGCAGAAAAAAGATTTTTCTGTCATTTGTGAACAATTCCTGAACTACAAGAGGAAGTTCACGTGTCTGTGACCTGTGCCCATTTGAACACTCGAGAAAAATAATGACACTGGAGCAGGACCATTACTGTGAAGTTTGTTATTTGGACAAAAACAGTGTATATATCATAAAAAAATAAACAATTGCAGAATCTGACACAATAACTGCTTTTTGTTGGAATTTTTTGCAGAGGGTTTTTTTTTTTCGTATTTTTTCAATCATGTGCTCCTAAATAGCAAACTGAAAAGTTAAAACCCCAAGAGAAATAGTTGGAAAAATCATGTACTCAAGATTCTGGAGAGTCTAGGTACATGCTGCTAGTCCTCATGGAAGTGGGAAAAGTAGCTGAGTTTAGAATGAGAGACAGATATTCTTTGCCCAGAATATTTGCCAAACATGCCATGAAAATAAACTGTGGAACAATTTGTTAAGGCCAAAGATTGCATGAGTCAGTACTTGGTATCCAGTAGATGGACCTGGGAAAAGTCTACACTATTATTCTTTTAATACAGAAATATATTTTTCCTATTTAACAGTCTGTTTCATAAGCAGATCTTGTTTTCTATGCCATCCTACTCAACTAATAAAAAATCAAAATATATCTCCTATGGACTTGACATTTTTCCCCCCAGGCCAAGTTTCCCAAAATAAAGACTGCAGCTTGTTTCCTCTCTTTCTATTAAAAAAAAAATATTACATTGCATCCTTCCTATATTTTGACCATAGCTGATAAATAAAGAAGAATCTTCAGACGGAAATGTTGATTAAAATATATCATCAATATGCAAAGTTTCCTTTCAGTTATTCAAGTCACTTGGTCATGACAGACGTGTGTTGTAAATTTGGTGTTGTCTAGTAATTATGAAAGATTTGCTAATATTGATATTTACGACCCTGAAATAGAAGCTGGCATCTATTACTAATGAAGAGAATTTTTAAAGTAATTGTTAACTTTCTTTCAGAATATTCTAAGGACTGTACATTTCAGAAATGTCCATGAACCTTTAGAAACAATGTAAACAGCATTTAAAATTGTCATCACAACTTAATTGTCTGTCTGCTCTCATTCATTGTTACCAATCCAACTTTTGCTGCTGTCCATAATGCTAACTGCTTTCTCTGATGATCCCATCACTGGACTGACCCGTGATTTTCACCTTTTCATAGAAGTCTCTTCTCAAAACATAGTTATTGCTTATTTTTTTTCTACCAGTTTGTCTGTCATCATATTCTATAAAGACATTTTCAGAAAGATCTGGCACATGTTAGAAGAAATGGGACAGTACAGACACATTGTCTTTTCCATTTTCTGAGTTGTCAGATCTGGTCTCCATTTGCTGCCATCAGTTCGGTTGTGTAATTCTTTTTGTACACCTAGCATGTTCCATACTGATCAGTGTGGCCTCATGTGTCCTGATGTGAATAGTCTCATTTATACACCTTCCTGGGGGCTCTGAAACAGCTCTGAAAGGAGTCAAAGGCTGGGAAAGTCTTTGTTCTTTAGTGTGGAGGAACAAAATGAAGCTTTCTTTTCCCATTTTTCACTTTCTACCTCCCCTTTCCTTAGTCCCAACATAGCAGGAGCAGACCTCCAACAGACCCTCAGTATTTATACATTTTTAAAATATGAATAAAGAGAGGGTTATTTTGATTTTATGCCATGGCCATTTCTGTGTATTTGGGGGTAATCATTAAACTTGGGGGCCAGTAGGAATATAAGTTCATTCTGACAGAGCAGAGGCAAACTTTGGTATCCTCATAAAATGGCTGAAATCTGATTCTCCTTTTATACCTGTGTTTTTCCAGCAGAAGTTTTATCAGAGTACAACTGTTCACCAGGAACTTACAAGGCACAGAACTGTGCTATCACAGTTGCAGTATTACTGAGAAGTACTATGGTGTTTGCAAACACATGCACATACCTGACACACTTTGAAAACATTGAATATTAAAATCATTTGAGGTGCTAAAATAAAAGCTAAATGTAGATCTCTCGCTTCATTGTAGGAATTTTCATTCATCTTGACTAAGGCTACTTTCATCCTCCTCCAGGTTAAAATTTCTAGGTGTTAATCTACTTACGTACCATAAGTAATAGCATCTTTAATTTAAATGGATGTATTCTGTGGAGATCAATGTCTCCTACAACACAATAACTTCTGAGTGTAAGTCTCTGTTTGTGCAAATAAAGGATTAAGTCCTATACACCACTATGATAAATAGCTCATAAAAAGTAGTAGCTTGAAGAGAAAACCCACTGATTACACATTTTCCCCACGCTTTAGTGGATGATTGTTCGTTCTGTTTCAGGGAAAGACATAATTATTCTGACCAAACGTTTGCAGGTTTTGGCTCTATGCTGACAAGCTTTCCCAAGCTTCATTAAAGCATGGTCAAAAGCTTATTAAGACACGTGAATAACAACAATTAACTTAAGCGTGGGTTCAGGCAAGGTTCAAACTGGATTTCAATTGTAATGCCATCAAAGAAGCTGAACTGAGAGTTACCTATACTACACATCAGAAACTTAAATGTGCTTCAGAGTGTTTTATGAAATAACTACATTATTTATCATATTTAATGCATTTCAAGGTCAAAGAAAAATATAACAGCAATAAAATTCATAACATGGTGAGATACAGTGCACTCTATATTGTGCAGTATATTGTTCAGAATGATTCCAAGAGGCTAACAATAAGTCATGAGAAGGAATAGGCTAAATGATCCAGAAAAATTAAGTTAGTGGTGCTCATCAACTCAAGTACTTCATTCTCAGAAAAAAATGTTAAATCTTTCCAGAAGTCAGTCTAAACCAAACTTTTAATAGTTCAGAAAGATTAATTACTAATTTAACCTATCAGGTTTTTTTTCTCCCTATACTCTGAGGCATAATCTTAATTCTGTGCTATGATACAAAGGGTATGCCATACTCTGAGCAGGCAAATCTGAGAATTTTTTCACCTGCTCCCTATTCAGATATATGTCCTATTGCATTTAATATTCAGAAGATGAATCCTCAAAGCACAGCTGCTGCAATGCACTAGGCTGCATTCGTATTTGTTCAGGAGCATTTAATTTGCATCACTTCTGAAAGAATGAAAAAGGTTGACCTATATGGCAAATTTAAAAATATACAACTTTTGCTAAAGGAAAAAATGAAAATAAAACTAAAGAACCAAGGCGTAATAAGTAAAAAACATCAATCCATGTTTTACAATACATTTTACAATACATTCAGAAGTAAAGTCATTATGATGTGACCAATGTATTAGCTCCTAAAAATTAACAGTCCAGCACATTTTGTTCACCCCTTTGTATCAACCTTCACATACAGTAGCAAATCAGTATTAGTAATGGAAGATGGGAGCTGTGTAGATGAAATTCTGGCCATATTTAAGTCCCTGGCAATTCTTTGTATCGTAATTTGAGTTTAAAAACAGTTATCCAACAATGTCATCCCTGATATAATCTAATAAACACATGGATTTTCTTTCTACAAACCAAAAACCCCTTAATATTTGGAGAATTTAATGTTTCCTTGATACATAATTCAGCTGTAAAATAAGCATGGGAACTTAAATCCGTTCTTTATCTTTATGAATTTGTACTATGATCTTACCATGAGATTTATTAAACTGTAAAAAGTTTCTACAAATTCATTTAGAGAACTGTTAGTTTGGCTCTTGTATAAGAAGACAAGATAGAGCACTAGCAAATATGCTTTAGAGGATTAGCACGCACTGACAAGAGGACAGATTGAATGACCTGCTGAAATGTAATCTCCTCTAAATTTCAAGACTTTGTTACATGTATAACAAAGTGTTGTGAGCATATATCTTCATTTCATATTTGGAGGGAATAATAACATGATATTGTTCTGAAAACCAAATGATAAGCAGGTGTTTATGGGAATCTGTAAAGCAGTCACAACTTAGTGAACTATTCAGAAGAATCAATTCACTGAACCAAACTGTAAGGAACAAGAAAAAACTAAATTAGTAAAACCATGCCTAGGGCAAGTGTTTTTTTTCCTTTCAACTTTGATCTATTCTAGTGCCTGTGATTAGTGACAAAAAGAAACCTCTTGGGTTTTATTATGAGTTCGCCTCATCTTCTCTTGACTTGAAACTTTATCGTTGATTTAATTGCAGGTAAAAGGTGTTCTATTTACTTTGTTAACATCTGTGGTAACTACATTTGATATTAGCCATCATTAAGCAAGCATACCAGGAAAACAACAATTTTCCTTGCATTGCTCAATACTCAGGTTTATAGGACTGTCATTGAGGGTATATGTGCTTCTGGCTCCACACAGCTGATCATGCTAAAATAGGTTTAATATCAGCCCCATGGATAACAGATTTCTTTATTGTTGTTACTCTTGATTAAACCAATCTAATACAGAAATACAAATGTAGTGAATTCAAGGGTTATATTTTTCTTGGGTGACTCAAAAAAAGCTAGTGAAAAACAGAGGAATACAAAGAAAGAGAAACCTTATCAGTGAAAACAAATTCCACAGAGTTCTAGATTGACTTCACCTCACTGGAGAATAGTCGGTGTGATACCTTTGAAAGGAATAACACTTTTAAACTGGGCCTTTTGTACACTGGTGCTCACTATCAGGTTTGCTAACAATATTTCAATTTGGTTTTATTACACAAATTCCCCAAACTCTAGCAGCCAATTACCCATAGCATATTTAATTTCTTCTACCCATGCTCATTTAGCTAACAAACAGCAGATAGGAACACTGTTCCTCACCGTTGGGTTGCTCTGTGCAGTGTCTAAGATGGGGTCAGGGTGCAGTGAGGCCGGAGACTCCCTGGGAGCCAGGAGCGGTGGGGGGTCCCGAGGACAGCAGGGCAGGGCCTCACCAGCCAGGACCTGTCCTACTGCTGCGGTACAGAGAACAAGAATATCCTAGCAAAAAAATTCCAACGTGGATGTCCATAATGAGAATTCAGTATAGATGGCTTGTTGTTAATGTTTTAGTGTACTAACAATGAATTTATCAATCTATTAAATTGTGTGTGATGTTACTTGCAGTCTATGGTAGAATTCTCTGTTGCTATGATCATGGGAGAACTCTTTTTATTAGTTGTGGTCACAAAAATTATTAAAAAACTTACTATTAACAGCACTATGACCAGAATGGATTTCTAATAGTTTATACTCTTAAAAAGACTTTTTCATGGAGCTTTGGAAAGCTCCACGTTTTCCAAAACCAAGAGATTATTCACGGAGGAATGGAAACTATCTAAAACAGATTGCTTTATCATTTTCCAATATTTCTAGCAGCCTCTTAGAGCAGTAGTCTTAATTTTTGTGATTCAGAACAGAGCTATGTGAATAAACAGTTCTCAGGAATAGGTCTATTCATTGTGATCCATGGCTATTGAAACCTTGATTTCAAAGTATAAATCATTGTTACTTCTTGACACGGTGCTAAAGCCATCCTCATTTCTTTCATTCAGTGATACTTATTCTCTTGCTTCCTGATAATTTGAAAACTAGTCAATTCAGGGGATTGCTGACTTTGGTGTTGGAGATGATTTTTCTGTTTCTGTACCTAGATGTTTTGATGGGCTCTTTGTTTTCAGGGAGAGGGAGGAATGAAGTGGGAGCTCAGTTATATATTTAGCAAACACAGGTAAAGATCGGTGGATTAAGCATCCTCACTAAAGAAAACAGCAAGCTTCTTTTGATGAAGTGCCTAATAGACATTTCCTAGTTGCTGAGCCCTTATGATAATTCAATTCAGATGACTAATTTTGTGCTGCAACTTTAGGGGGACCAGTAGACAGCATCTCAGTTTTAGTAGGTAGTCAATTAGTTTTTAATTCCTGACGAAAGGAAAGACACTCATATGCTTACATGTGGTTACATTTAGCGAATGTACATTCCCATTGACATCTTGTGTAAACGAGACCATTCATATTGTGTTTAAGTTGACACAAAATAATCTTTTCCTATCCCTTTGTTTGGTTCCATCTTCATCACATTGTGAGCCCCAGTGTCACAGATTACACTGTTACCACCTAAGTAGTAGCAGAGTTCTTCAAATGGCATGTATTAGGTGCATTGCACCCCATATATCAGCTATTAGAGAAAAAATATTGTGTGTGTGAGGCCAGAAGTAAAAGCTTTGAGCATCTTCTTCCTGCTCATGTTTTCCTTTGACGCAGAATCTTCCAAAAACTGGATACGAGCAGTGTGAATTTATACTCTCATGCTTTTTTCTTCCCTTCCAACCCAGTACACACAGATTATGTCCACTCATTTTTTGCCCAAGCTCATACTCTTAAAATGTTGCTGAAGATCTCTGATGATAATTTTTTTTCAACAAATATTTAAAACTTTCTAGAGAAGATTTTCTCCTCACAAACCACAGCCCTGGGAAACTTCTGTCAGCTTTCTCTACAAAGATCAGTAGATCCTATGCTTCTTTTTCTTTTCCATTCTTGTTTGTTCTGCTGGAGATATCATCCTTCATCCACTCGTCCACTTGTTTGGGTATTTTTGCATTGTTCCATTGTATTTTGTTATACATTACATCACTAACATAGCCAAATCACTAAATCTTTGTTTCTTTAAAATCCACCCTCCAGCCTCCATAACTGCTTATGCTAAATTCACATATCAGAAGATGGGACAGTCAAGACGTCTGAAATTCACCTTGTATTTATTATTTATATAAATAATGAAATAATAAGAACTGACTCAAAATGATGAACAGTGGAAGCTGATAGCCTACACAAATAGATAATACTCCTATTACTCTCATTTTCTCTTCTTTTCTCTATATTATTCTCTCTTGAATCTGGCTGACTGCACTTTGGGAGAGGTACAGAACTGTTCTGCACAGCTTCATGTACTGAAACACAAATGTTGAATTGAAATCATAGGGGCTACTCCGAATCAGATAGTAAAGGATAGTAAGCCATGTCTAATTCCAGTGGAGAAACACTGTTTTCTTAAACTTTGTTGAAATTAAATACAGTTCTTCAATAAATTTAATGACACTTTATTTCATTTCGTTTTCAGATAACTTTTCAGAATCAGGTTTCCAGCTCAAAGCAAAAAGCAAAGGATGTCTTGTGATATTGTGCAGCTCATCACTGACAGAACTAAATGGCAAGTTACTGAAAATAGCTGTCATAGTACTCCCTTTATAGCAAGCCTTTGCTTCGAATGTCATCTAGCATTCTGAGCAATAAGACCCTGTATGTGTTTTGATGTAAGATAGCAGAGCTCAATTGTGCTGAATGACCTTTTGAAAATAATGATTTGCTGCTTATTCATGGTGCCTGTTGCTCTTAAAATTACTGGTAATCTTTGCATTGCTATCTCTGAACCTTCAATATTGCATTAATAAGTGTTTAAAGGTGTACTGAAAATAATTTTTCCTGAACTGTGGGACATCCCAAACTGATAACCGATTATACGGGTAGACTTGGAAATAATAAAGAGAAGGTGGAAAATCACCTTCCTCTTTTCACTTACCTGGCAGGACCAGATTTTACATTCTCTTTTTCCTCAATCGGCTACTATTGCACTCAGTTGGGGGATAGTTTTCAAAAGGAAGAAAATTTTCATTCTCTTTAAAGAAAGCCAAGCAAGAGAGTAATAATATCCATCAACTGAGAGAACTCAATGTTTTGGGAAAAAATAAGACAAAGCAAGGATTTCCATAGGCCACTCCCAGTGCATGCAAGTCTGTATTCAGGACAAAATTGGTCATTATAACTGAAAACATGGACTCCTGACTTCCATCTGGCATGGCAGCATTTTTCAACGATGCAATTTTCTTGATAATGCAATAATTTTAAAATATAATACTGGGTTGTTTCTTGTTGTTATGTTCATTCCTATTTGCAACATTTTTCTGCTCTTCCTTTTTTTCAGTTATGGGTTATGTGATGCATTATACAGACAGTAGAGTGACTTATTGAATTAGACATTTTTGGGAAAGGAATGATTCTATTCATTCCTATTTGCATAAAACACTTATTCCTGAATACAGACATTTTCATCAGTGGTCAACATCAAAGAGAGATCTTCTCTTTGAATATGATTATATGCACAAGGAAGGAAAAATTATTGCATAATGCACATGACTTTGAATGGCTCCATTTAAAACTAGCACCTCGTATGTCTTTCTGTTTTTAAAGAACAATATTCTACTATTCTGCATAATGCTATTTTTATATTACCTCAAAGAATTATATTCTTTATGCTTTTGAATTGCTTCTTGTGCAGCATTTCCTCATCTTACTGCCACTTGTTAATACTGCACATAAGACAACCTCTAGTAGATACTTCTTGACACGGTTACTACAGAAAGCAGCAGTAAATTCACCCCAAATAAGTATTCAGACCTTTGGAGCTACCTATGTACAGGTTACTGGGTGAAAGTCCCTATCCTAAAACCCCTGAAACGAATTATTTCAGCTGAGTCAGAATTCCATTTTTGAGTGTCCAAATGAAGAAACTGACATAGAAAGAAAGAAATATTGTGGTGAGTTGACCCTGGCTGGACACCAGGCACCCACTGAAGCTGCTCCATCACTTCACCTCCTCAACTGGAGAGAGGAGAGAAGATATAACGAAAGGCTCGTGGGTCGAGATAAGGACAGGGAGATCACTCACCATTACTGTCACGGATAAAACAGACTCGACTTGGGGAAATTAGCTTAATTTATGACCAATCAAATCAGAGCAGAATAATGAGAAATAAAACCAAATCTTAAAAACACCTTCCCCCCACCCCTCCCTTCTTCCCAGTCTCAACTTTGGTCCCAATTTTCTCTACCTCCTCCCTGCCAGTGGCGCAGGGAGATGGGGAGTGGGGGTTGTGGTCTTCACGTGTTGTTTCTGCCGCTCCTTCCTCCTCAGGGGGAGGACTCCTCACACTCTTCCCCTGCTCCAACATGGGGTCCCTCCCATGGGAGACAGTCCTCCACGAACTTCTCAAACATGAGTCCTTCCCACAGGCTACAGTTCTTCATGAACTGCTCCAGGGTGGGTCCTTTCCACAGGGTGTAGTCCTTCAGGAACAGACTGCTCCAGCATGGATCCCCCGCGGGGTCACAAGTCCTGCCAGCAAACCTGCTCCAGCGCGGGCTCCTCTCTCCACGGGGCCACAGGTCCTGCCAGGAGCCTACTCCAGGGCGGGCTCTCCATGGGGTCACAGCCACCTTCGGGCACCCACCTGCTCTGGTGTGGGGTCCTCCATGGGCTGCAGGTGGATATCTGCTCCACCATGGACCTCCATGGGCTGCAGGGGCACAGCCTGCCTCACCATCGTCTTCACCAGGGGCTGCTGGGGAATCTCTGCTCCGGCGCCTGGAGCACCTCCTCCCTCTCCTTCTTCACTGACCTGGGTGTCTGCAGAGTTGTGTCTCTCACATGATCTCACCCCTCTCTCCCAGCTGCAATTGCTGCTTCATAGCAACTTTTCCCCTTCTTAAATCTGTTATCCCAGAGGCACTACCACCGCTGCTGATTGGCTCAGCCTTGGCCAGCAGCGGGTCCATCTTGGAGCTGAACGGCATTGGCTCTATTGGACATAGAGAAGCTTCTAGCAGCTTCTCACAGAAGCCACCCCTGTAGCCCGCCCACTACCAAAACCTTGCTACACAAGCCCAATATAAATATATTTTTAAAAGTGTTGCAACTGGGGTAAATTCAGTGGCCTAATCTCTAATTTCATTGTATTTATTGGGTGATGAGTGTCTTTGCTTAAACCCTCTTTAAGACTCTAGACTAAATTTAAGTTGCTGTAAGGAACTACTCTTCACTTTCTACGAATGCGTAACATAAATTCTGATTTTTAAACCTTGATCCAGAAGTATGCTTAAGCACACTGTGTTGAAAGGGACAACTCACATAGATAAATTTAGGAGCAATCTTTAATATATATTTAGAAATACACAAGAAAAATCCAATTTAGATATGTTGCCTTAACCAAGCAATGTTGCTTTGCTGCCTACCATAATGCTTTAATATTTTGGCTAAAGGAAGAAAATATGCCTGGAACCAAATTCAGGCTTTTACGGTAGGTAACAGCCCAGCTCCCAGAGGCAGCCATCAGATGCAGCAGTTTGCGTAGCAGTTTCTGGGCTCTGCTTCTTTGAGATTTTCTTGAGATCTTGTCAAGCTTTCTGGGCACTTTGCCTGGGATCTGGGAACTCCTGGGAATGCTCTGAGGGTTTCTGCTGCTACCAGGTAAGGGTAAGGATAAGGATAAAGGTAGCTCTAGCAGCTCCTAACGAACTCTGTCAGCTGTCCTTGATCAAGGCTGCCTGTAGGCTTTATTCCAGCTAACCCCTGATTGGGTAGGGTCAAGCACTCTCAGCCTCTATAAAAGCCAGGCAGTTTATGTAGCAGGGTGGTGGTGTGGTTTAACTTCATGTGGTCTTTTGGCATGTGGGAGATGATAGGCAGTTGTTGAAGAGCTGTGCTGCCAAGTGAAAGAGCTCTGGGTGGAGGTCAGCAGGCTGTGCAGTATCAGGAATGAGAAGAAGGAGATCTTCTCTGAGACCCTACAGCTTCAAGAGTCTGAACTTCCAACTGCAGGGGAGGGGCAGGAAGAGCCTGTACCTGTGAAATCAGAAAGTGGAAACTGCCATCATGATGAAGGCTAGAAGCTGATCATACCTCCTACTAGGAGGAAAGCTCCTGCCCTACCTCATGACCTGCAGTTACAGGATAGGTTAACTGCCCTTGTAGCTGTTGAGGATCTGGAAGTGCTGTCAAATGGAGCATCTCAGATGGCTGAGCCTGAGCCACACATAACCACTACAAGAAAGCAGGGAGTAACAGTGGTAGGAGACCCTACTGCAGGGGACAGAAACACCCATCTGCTGACTTGTCACCTTGGGAGTTTTGTTGGTTTGTTGCTTGCCAGGGCTTTGCACTTGTGGTGTTGTGGAGAGACTAGAGAAGCCCTTCTGGTCTTTTGAATGCTGTTCTGCTGCTTTTCCATGCAGTGATCTTGCTGGGGTGACCTGGAAGGTATCAGGTGTGACTGTAGGGTTCTGGGGGCAATGTTCAAGGGAATGGGAATCCAAGTGGGTTTTTGATCGTGCTGGTAAAGTGGAAAGGCCTGAGGAGTACTGGGTGGATCCTGTGGGTTGTGCAGCTTGTGGTGGCAGCAAGGTTTTGGTTTTTATGACCATGGGACCCTTTCTGAGGCTCAACAGCTTCTTGGAAGAGACAGGATCCATTTGACTAAATGAGGCAAAACTATCTTAACCAGCAGGCTGACCAGCTGAAGTGGATCCTTTTGAGGGTTGATGTGTAAACTAAGAAATGCCTGCAGAGCGTCTTCAAGGGGAAAGCTCTCAAGCATGTACTAGCGAATTAGTACACATGGCTGTGTCTCTGAAGTGCCCCTGCACTAATGTAAGCAGAATGGGGAGCAAACAGAAGTTAGAAATCTGTGTGGTTACAGGGCTATGACCTCACTGGGATAACGGAGACGTGGTAGGTCTTTATACAGGAATGGTCTCTGGGGTGATTTCAACTATGGTACAGTTTGTGTTTGCTAATATTTCCCTAATTTTTATGAGGACCTTTGATCTTCTGACAGAGTGGTAACTGTACTAGATGGAAAATCTGATTTTTTTTTTCCCTGCAATCAATTAAATGAAACACCTGTCATGATAATACAGGCTATTTTGCAACAAGGATCCTGGGGTGTTTGAATGCACTTATTGCAGTCCCTCACCTTGATGTGATACAGAATATATAGTAAATGGCATGTTTTTCAAGTAAAACTTTCATGAACAAATGTTTCTTAGATACTTCCAGATGGACCAGGAAATGAACCAGAAAATAATCCAAAATTACCTGTAAGTAGAGAATGGGTATGTACCAACAGTGATATATCTTTACTTGCAATTCCATTTCCAGCACTTTCTATGCCAGCGTCACTTTGTAGTGATGGTCTGTACAGTGTAGACACTTTGCTACTGTACAGAATCAACATGGTGCATTATTGCAAATCACGATGTTCAGGGTGGTTCTGGATTTTGCTTGTGACTGTATATCAAAACATGGAGTGAAGGGCGTGATAAACTTTGGTCCTTTGCCTGTTGCACCTTTCTTCTCTCTCCCCATTTGGCTGCTACGTGAGATTATCATGTCTCCTACTATCTGACAATAACAATGTCTAGGAAAAAGACTGTAAGTAAGCAAAGACTTCCACAGGGGTTTTGTCCTAGCTTTACAGCTAGCATGAAGGTAGTTTTGGATAAAATGGAAGTGTGTTAAGAAGATGAGGCTTGTGGCATAAAAGACAACTGATATAGTAGAAAGAGATATAAAAATATGCATTTTTCCTTATCCTTTGGCCAAAGGGAAGCAGGTTATACTAGCCATTTAAAAAGAGTCTTAAAGTAGATAATTAAGTGTTAAATTTCTAAACCAATTTAAGTGTTTGATTTATCCCTGTTAATATAATTGCTAGAGGCCAAATTTAGACTATTTTTAGAGTAACTTACATGAATTTGCAGTCATTTTAACAAAATTCTCTGTGTGTACATGTGTGACATATTCATGAAGCACATCCAACTACCTTAACGAACATTTCTCTTACTGTCAACATGTTTGTGCCCCTAATCTCAAGACAATGTTGTAGGCACTGCTTCCAGGAATCCAAACCTCAGTTTTAACAAGTGCAGTGAATGACTTTGTGTTTACTGAGTTTGAAATTTGGCAAGCAAACCCATGTCCCTAAAATACTACTTCAATTTATAGCAAATTGTTTCTACTATGAAATGTTAAACTCATGCCCTCCATCTTCTCAGTTCTCAATGGGCCAGCTGAGTTAGATAATGGCTACAGAATTGCTTTCAAGGGGTCTGTTAGATGTCATCCTGCCATTTCACATGCCATTCTTCCTGCTTGTTCAAAACAAAAGTAGGCTTTCAAGCAGAAGGGAAAAATCTATATCTGAATCCATTTCAGAAGAAACTATACTCCCTTCTATGAAAACAAACTTTTTTAGTTTATTTCTACAAATTTATATTGCTCCAGAACTGTTCTCAGAAAACCTAACTACAATAACAGTTTCTTGCTACGGTTAGGTTTGTATATTTATTCCCTCTCTCCTTCTTCGACCCTTTTTTCTTATGCCTGAAAAAAAACACTGAAAAAGAGCTCCAAGGTAAAGTTTCAAACAATTTGGAGGATATAAAATCCTCTACCATAAAAATGGAAATATAATTCTTTTGAACATATTTATCTAATATAATGATTAAAATAATTTCTTGAGGCTTAAAACACAAAAATTTACATTGCATTCAGGAAATCAGTCCTATATAGGGAAGGTATGTACGTGTTGTTATTTAATCTTCTTTAACCCAAAGGGATTCAAATATTTAAACCTTAAGTATATAATCTAAGAATGATTTAACACAGATATTAAAACAGTTTCCAGACCTGGGAAACTATACTGTATTCCAAAGCATGCTTTTAACCGAAATGTCAAATACCAAGAATGAATTAAAACTACAAACAAGATTATTTTTGTTTTCATTTTCCCTTTTAACAAAGTATCAACTACTTAAAAAAAAAAAAGGCAAACTTCTGTCTTAAGCTGTGCTTAGACACAACCATCAAAATCGATGAGAGTTCTTTAGATACCTTGAGGGAGTGGGGGGAATTAGGCTCAGATGTGTCAGTTTATCACATTTAGTACAAGGAGGAGGCAGCATTCTGTGGTTAAGATGCAGGGTTGGAAGTTAAGCAATCCAAGGTAAATGTTTTGCTATAGATTTCCCATGTCATCTTCTGCAACTCATTTGAATCTTCTGGGCCTTCTCTTCCTCAGGAATGCAGCTTTTGTAGTGGTGTATTTCTAGTGATACTATTGCAGGGAATTGAGGTCCTAGAGTTTTCATTTTTCAACTCTTAAATAGTTGAGATAGCGATGTTTCTTATCTTCTTATCCTTGGTTTATGGGTCTTTGTTAATTCATATCCATGTATTCTAGTTTTCTTCATAGTTGGTGTGCTATGTAACCCTGGCAATCATTTTACCATTCTGTACCTATTTTTTTCTGACTCCCATCTCCTCTATTTAGAGAACAGACTTTTTAGCACAGATTGTATCTTAATATTCCTCTCCTTAGCATGATCATACTTTCCTTTATTATGGTCTCTAGGTGCTTCCTTAACACAGAAGGAAAACTTTTTACTTAGTTCCTCTTTTCTCCAAACGTAGAGTTTTAACTGCAATCAGATATGCATTATAAAAATGAAATTAAAACAGGCCCATAATTACCCACTCTGCCAAAACAATTTCCATTGTTCCTGCTTGTAACTATTATTTTTATAAATGGTCAAAAATGTTTACAAGGTGAAATCTTCAATTACAGGAAATACTAATGAATTTAGGAAAACTTAAAGAACAGTATATATAAATTTTGAAGTATATTAATAAGAAATTCAACCAAAAATATTAGAAAGTTGTATTTGGACTGTAGCAGTAGAAAAAACCCCAAACAAATAAAAACAAAGCTTTGAATAAAGTATTCACTACCAGATTGTTTTCTCAGCTCTGGTTTGAACTAAAGAGGTAGTGTCACTTTAAAGGAATATAAGAATAATTTAACTTTTTTATTGTAATTGAAAATATAATGCAGTAGTGTCACTTTAAAGGAATATAAGAATAATTTAACTTTTTTATTGTAATTGAAAATATAATGCAAAATATTTCCTACAGAAATTCTCTTGTTACAACTCATTGGAGTCTTCTTCACCTTTGGATTTGCCGATGGGAACTTAGCTGTGTGATTAAGTTACATGAATTGAGTACTCACTAAGAAAATGTTACTCTTGTTTAACTGAAACCTTTTATGAAGTACTAGGGATAACTGGAAACTTACAAAATCAAATCCTGAAACCCTTATTCTGACAAAAATCTGGGACAAAACTTAAGGCAGTGTGAGGTTGGCCTGGAGAAGGCTGATTCTCTTTGCCTGACTGTATTCAAGGCAAATTCTCAAGTGTTTAATGGAATAAATACTAAAGAACATGACCCATGCAGTGCTATTGGCTCCATCCAAAAATCATGGAGGGACTGTAATGGGCTTTTAATTCATTAAACTTTTTAATTAACTTATTTATGCTGCTTTTAATTTGCTACTTTAAAAACTAGAAACTTTAAAGACTAGATTTTCAAGCTGCTATCTTCAGCTTTATGGACAGAAACTTCCATTTTCATAGGTAGTGTTATGTTATGATCTGCTGCAGCTCTGAGAAGAGCACCAAATAGAATGAGACACACTAATATTTGATAACACCATCCATGATTTGGACTGAACAAACATACTTCTGAAATGGTACACTAATGAAGATTCCTTGTAATGCCTTTGATGAGGTAGTTATATTTATAGACAACATCCTGCCAGACAATTTCATGTCTGACACTGTTGTTGTCCCAAAATCTGGGTTCTTCACCCCATGTGCGAAAAGCTAATTACTACACAGAGTCAAGATATCCAGTTTATTACGAATCGTCGCGCAGATAGGACATTTAACACAGCCAGCACACCTTCTTGTCTTAATTACACAGCTTATATCGCACCGTTAATTAGCTTAATTAGCGTACTTCACAAAGATTGGTTATGAAAACTGCTGACTCTAATTTAAACAACATAAAACCGTTGCGCATGCTCCAACTCATTTACATATAATATACATTAAAATGGGCTAGGAGTTTTCTATTCTAATTAGCTAAGTTTGTCTCAGAATGCTATTTTGGCTCTCTATTCTACTTTCCTAGAGTTTGTCCTTGTGCTAATCCTTATTGTTAGTTAGTGGCGACAGTTTTTTATCTTTAATATGTCTAAATACCAGGTGCATTTGTTAAAAAATACCTTCTTTCTATTCTTTCCATTCTTTTCACTTATTTTTTGACCTTGTGTTTCGAGATGTCCTATAACACCGTTACAGTATGTTTTGCCTGAAGATTCCACTTCCAGATTGAGCGTGTCCAGAAAACTACTTATTACCAACTGTTAGACTAAGAAAAAACATTTTTGGTTTTAAGGCAACAACCCAGAGGAACAAATGCATTTGGTAAAGCCTTCCTCTTGACCTTAAAGAGATCAAAAGGCCCATTATTATAAAAACAAACCCATAGAAATAGGAGATACATTTTTTTGTTTGTCTTAGTTTTAATTAGTTTTAATGTATCTGTGGACCTACAGTATTTTATCTAGTGATTGTTTTTTGATTCAGTGTCTGTAAATATGATTATCCAAAGTTCACTGGAGGAATAATTGCCAAGGTTTCATTTTTCTTAACTGAGAGTTAAGTACATGAGCACAAAACTTAAATCAAGTGATACACAAAAGTTACTTGTACAGAATATGCCATACTTTTTTTTTATTTCTAGTCACAATATGGCATTAAGATGGTTTATATTGAAATTTGGGAATACTATTGAGACTTTGATGGTGCTAGATATTGTGCAAATAACATAAAATTATCTGACACAAAAAAATACGCACACTGATGGTTGATAAACTTTTTAAATTTTTCATTCTCTCTATATTTAGACAGTTGGACAGGACACTTGTCTGCTTAGCTCCTACCAATGTATTTTTGGAAACCAATTTTTTTCTTCAGTTTTGCACAATCAGTTATCAAAGCTTGATTTCATGTGAAATGTAAGGTAAACTTCACATATTTTAGGAGAGCAGCCTGCTGTTTCTTGAAGTGTTAAGTTGTGCAAATAAATATAACTAAGGCTTTCATCTTAAGATTCATCTTCCCAGTTAAAATAAGTGCAGTTTAACAGAAGTGTTTATTCACATTGCGTCATCAGTGAGATGGGCCAACATAGAACATATTCACTCAGGTACTACAAATATTTTATTCATGCCTCTACAGATTATTGTAAGGCATAATTTACTGTGTTTATTAGTAACTTAATTACGATTGTGTTTATTTTTAAATGACTGGACTGTTAGTTTGCAGAACAACTGAAAACATTACAATCTTAGTTTAGATAAGACAACTAAGTTTTAGAAAGCCATCTGCTTAGACTTCTGCTAAAATAGGCAGCAATTTGAATGCAGGAATGTATTGCAGAAATGGTTTTCACTGTTATCATTGACTAGACAGTTGATTTGTAACTGTGTGGAATACTGGAAGGCTACTAAAGGTAGTCCAGAGCAATTAAAAACTCTAAAGTTAACTTCTGCTCAGAATCATCCTCTAGCAGGAGGCATCTGTCTGCATAGGCAATATGACTAGTCTCCTAATTCAAGTTAGGTGCCTAAATGTAGAAGTATAAGTATGCCCCACCAACTAAAACAGAATTTTGTGGCTCATATGCTCTTTTACATTTTAAAATTCCATCAGGAATAACAAGTCTACGCTAAGCTCTGTACGTGACAATGGTTGGACTTGCATGTAAAAGTTAAATGTTTCCTCCAGCCATCTCTCTAGGTCACACCCAATGATTTGCTGTCTGAAAGGTGCCATTAGAAGTTGTCAGAACACTGAAAGTAGGAGGGGAAAATCAGATGGCAGAGCAGGAAGTAACATAGGAATTGAAAATGCTGTTCTTCAAAGACAGTTGACAGACAACTTTGATCTAGTTTATACATAAATGGAGCTTTGAAGAGCTTAGATATTCCCTACCTAATTGGGTGCCAAAGTTCATTATCATACTTAGTCCCTGACTATTCCAAAATTTGATATTTTTTTTCTAAAGTGGATTTTTATCTATAAAGTGCTGCAATGACTTTCCCAGAGGCAAGTTCCACCTTTTGGAGTACAAAGCACTATTTTTTATTTCTAAAAGAATTAGGCTAAAGTATCTTTTTACTCTTTGTCATTGTAAGCTTTGGGTTTGTTTTTTTTCCTCTAGTGAGATATCATTTGAATTATCTTTTAATTCTGAAGTGCCATGGGGAACTACTAGGATGCGATTGTATTTGTTATGTATTTTCCAGCTGAAAAAGTGAAGTGGGGTGGCAAGTTTAAGCTCACAGTGTCTGGTGTGGAAAAGGACTCTAGTGCTGCTATAATAGTATTAAATTGAAATGAAAAAACTAGCTTGTAGTTTTAGGTGTCATATAAACTGCAAAATTTGCATTAGTGTGTTTGATATATTCAGGAAGAAAAACCCCTTTAAGTATTTGAAGCCACTCTGATACTTACAATATATGGAAATATGTTACATAGAATCATAGAATGGTTTGAGTTGGAAGGGGACCTTAAAGATCATCTAGTTCCAACCCCCCTGCCATGGGCAGGGACACCTTCCACCAGACCAGGTTGCTCAAAGCCCTGTCCAACCTGGCCTTGAACACTTCCAGGGTTGGAGCAGCCACAACTTCTTTGGGCAACCTGTTCCAGTGCCTCACCACCCTCATGGTGAAGAATTTCTTCCTTATATATCACCATAAACACTTAGCTAAAGAGAAATGCAGTAAAACAATTTATACACAATAATTTCCTATAGAGGCCAATAGAGGAGTTAATCATTGATTACAGACCTATTTTTTTATATGTAGAACTGGTTGATTGTATGAACTACCAATAAAAATAATAATCTAAAGAAGTTGTTATATGAGTCTTCTGGAATTAGTTTAGTTATTTCTTTCAAGAGACTAAATTTTCAAAACATTACAGAACTAGACATCTTTGTGATCACTACCAGCAGTAGAAACTTAGGGTGGTTTTAGTAATCATCTGGTTACATGCAGAAGAAAGAAGAAAGAAAACAGGTGTGCTGAAATCAGACTTTAAAATACTTTGTGTGTGTCAATTAACTGTTATCAGTGACTTGCTCCAATATTGTGTTGAGAACCCATTGCACAAACACTTGTTGCATGTTGCATTTCTGAGGACTGCAAATGACCAATTGGTATTCAAATTAACTGCTTATTTAGAGGTAATGATAAACCCCAAATTTAATTTTTGCAAGCCACTGTGCAAACAGAAGAGCAGAAAGAAAAACATATATCAAGCAAATTGTTCTAACTCAATCTGTTCTCTTAAAACAAGATTTAAAAAATCAATGTGTTACACTTACACATGTATCTTCTCCTTCTGTTTTTGTTCACTAGGGCAGAACTATCATTGAGATCAGCTGTCTATGTATCCTCAGACTCTGAAAGTATTTAACAATGATGTGTGCCAAGTTTTTAAAGGTATTTTGAAGACAAAGAAACATTTTCATATTGCAAACTACTAATTCCATTTTCTCATTACCACACCTACATTTAAAAACAATTTTAAAAAATAATCTTGGGGGATTTAGTGGAAATGACAATGGATGCAGATCTGTTACTTTTAGGTCTGGCTTAGACACTCTCAAAATAGCTCTGGTTTTAATTGGAAAATGATAAGGAAACCTTTTTTATATACTTTTTTCTTTGTGTTTTGAAGCGTGGGTCTAATATGGCCTAATATGTTTTTTCTATTTGGTTTTTCTTTTTCCTTCATTTGTCTGGCAGGGAAATGAGTATAGTGTGAAAATAATGGAAGCTTCTTAAGCACTTTAAAGGAAGTCCTTTCCCTTAGAATACCAGTTTTTATTAACAGTGGTCATCAAATATGTGGTAGTTATACAAGAGAAGGGTGCTAATTTTAGTTTGTTGGCAAAGTCTTATGGTGGTTGTGTTCTGCCTTCATAAACTGTGTTTGCAGGCAGTTGTTTTATTCACTATTTTTCCTCAGCAAATGTGTTCTTTTGTGAACAAAGACACCACAGTTAGTCTGCTGATGTATTTGAAAGACATTTGTCAGATATACAGAGCTCTCCAAAGTTCCTAAGCAAAAGTTCGAAGTAAAAAGTGACTGTTGGATAGAAATGATCCTTGTAGTAGTCCCTCTTCTAATGGGAAAGCAGGGGGATGAATTCAGCACTTATTAGATGTTAAAGAATCCAAAGGGAAAGGAAGGTATTAAGAATATTCATCATATAACCTGTTACTGGCATTGGCAACTGACTAGGTATCATAACTTCTACCATAAGGCATAAATACTGAGGAAAAGAGCTTTTGTTACTTCTTTTGCTTACAAGGTATGTTTTTGTCCTTAATAATAGAAAATTTATTTTTAAGTCCTTAAATAGCATCTTACTAAGCAAAAGTAATTATAATGAATAAGTTTTTATAATGATTTTAACTTTTTAATGAAAGTTGAAACCCTCAGGGTATTTTAAAATGAAAAAAAAAATTGTGGTATTTATACCACTACAAATTAAACTAACATTATCATTACTTTTTTAAAAACTGAATTATCCACAGAAAAAAGTAGAATTAAACCAGTCAAGAAATGACGGTATTAATATACTCCACTCTTTTTGTTGGTAACTGTGCTGGGCTGACCTTGGCCAGATACCAAATGCCCACCCAGCCCATCCCTCTCTCCCCCTCCTCAACAGGACACAGGGAGAAAATAGAGTGAAAAAGCATGTGGGTGAAGATAAAGACAGGGAGATCTTTTACCAGTTCCTGTCATGGGCAAAACAGACTCAGCTTGGGGAAAATTAATTTCATCTACTGCCATTTAAAATGGACTTGGGTAATGACAAAGACAAAATTAAACCACCACCTTCCCCCCTCCTCATCCTTTTTCCCAGGCTCAACTTTGTTCCTTCACTCCTGATTCCTCTACCTCCCCCACCCCTTCCCTGTGCAGCTCCTTCCTCCCCACACTTTTCCCTTGCTCCAGCATGGGCCCTCCACCAGCCACAGTTCCTTCAGGAAACATCCAACTGCTCCAGCTTGGGGTCCCTCCATGGGCTGTAGTGTGGATATCTGCTCCGGTGTGGACTTGTCTGCAGGTCTCTTCCACCGGCTGCAGGAGAACCTCTGCTCTGCCTGGAGCACCTCCGCCCCCTCCTTCTCTGCCCTTGGTGTTCACATTGTTGTTTCTCACACTTTTTTTCCTCTCCTCTTCTCTCTGTTCTCTGGCATTTTTGTCTTTTCTTAAATATACTTTTAGAGAGGTTTTTTCTCAGCCTTTTTGGCTCTATCTCGCAGCCTGTACAATGAAATTATTATCCTTGTCTTTGCTATTTCCCTTTTTTGTTTTCTGACATATTTTCTTTATTACTTATTCTCTGACCTCCACAATATTGTCCCATTCTTGTCCATCAGAAATAGTCCATCAGCTTTATTTTTCCTAACCAGCCTGGCTTTATCCCCCATCCTTTGGTCTCCTCAGTTAAAAACCAAATGCGTTTCCCATATTCACTTTTGGAATCTTCAAGTTCTTCTGTAAGTTTTATTGCATCAGAAATATCATCTTCCTCTTCAAATGTGTTTTCTCTTACGTCTCTATGAGGGAGGATAGTCTCTGTAATACCTTATTTGTTAGACTCTCACATTTAATGTTTTCTCTACATGACACCATAAAAAATAGAATGTACTTCCAGGTCAAATATAGAGACACAAGAGGAAGATTACTCAATAACTGTAATAGCTTTTGGAGGATAAGACCTCTGCATAACCCTATGTTTATTTACAGTTTTTGTTAATCCTCCATTTTAATGTGCATTTATCCTTGCTGAGTAGCAACATATTTAAGAAGGCAAATATAAGTCACTTGCCCAAACTCAGACATTATTTGGCGGAAAAAACCTAAAAATCATGAGCTTTATTCTCCTATAACCTAAGTCTATAACTGTAGACAATAGTGTAAATGAAATAAGTCCCATATGAAAATCCTTCAAATGTCTTGTTTTGAACCAAGAAAGCTGTTTTTACCTTACAGACTCACATTGTTTTTTGAAAAAATTGAAATAAATTAATTTCTAAAACGTGCTTGTTTCCCTAAAGTAAACATCAATGGTTGTTTAAGGAATCTTCCATTCAGGGTGAGTAGAGAGTCCCATTTCAAAACTACTCATTAGTGGTTGTGATTAATTAGTGTGAAGAATAATGAGGTATCTGAAATGAGAGTACCAATAATTAAATTGATTGCATGAATTCTTGGATTAATAAAATCCAATTATTCTCATATGTAATTGGCACAAATTTTATTTCTATCTCCTTTTTAATAAGTTTGCTAATGCAATCAGAAAGTAAACAAAACAAACTAATTGCAAATGAATACAAAGTTCAATTAAAAGTGAAAACCCTGCCAAGCCAGCATTGTGTACAGTTTATTTCAACATCCTTATGTATCCAGTGAACGTGTACAAAGCTGATGGACACAACGATACTCATTTGTGAGTGGATGATATGGAGAAATTGGAACTGCATCTTTCATGCCTGTGGAGAGAACTAGAGGTTTCTGGATTTTGTAATGGGGCAGATTTTTCCAGTTGTGAGATCATAGAATTTTTATTTGTTATATGAGGAATTATAGTTTCTTTTATTGACTAGGTAAGATTGGTGCCCAGGAGCTAAAGCCAGTTTACAACATTCCAAGAAAGTAGGGGAATTTTTTTATGTTGATGTCAAGAAGAGTAATTAATTGATTCTCCTTTGTTTCTGCCAAGAAAACAGGTTCTGTTTTGTTAATCATCACTGGAGAATAAGATGAGAATGATCAAGAAAGAACTGTTTATAACAAACAGTCAGAACTAGAATGAAAAAAGGTCTCAAAAAATGTAGATATGGAAAACAAAAGAATGTAGTCAGATGCTCAGTGGGACTTACTGAATACATTATTGAAAGAGTAACGCTTGTTTAGGGATAAGAGGATGGAGGAGAATTTTCTTTATATTTTGAAGTTATTTCCATTTGTTTTGTAAGAAATACATGAGAGCCTAACATGCCAGCTCTCTCTGTGAAGGTAATGAAGGAAAAGGAGGAGGATATTGTGGTAAACTCTATTACAGAAACATCTATTCAGGAAAGAGGTGAAGAATGTGTTTGGGGTTGTTTTTTTTTTTAAACAAGTACAAGAATCATTCACAAAGTAGGACCTGGTGATAATGGGAACCTTTAATTACTGAGTATCTGTTAGAAAAGCAAGCCTCAGATGACTCAATGTTCTTGGAAAATCTTGGGATCAGTATTATGATAAACTGTAGGAAATTATTAAGAGATGAGTTATTTGAGCTTTAAATTTGACCAAAAGTGGTAGAATAAAAATAGAAATTAATTTCAATATAGTTTCTGATTTTAAGGAAAGAAAGGAGTCATAACAGTGAGGTGAAGACAATGAACTTCAGAAAAAGCAGTCCCCAATGACCTGAGGAAACTGGTTTAGGGACTTGGGAGGCTGCTCTAAGGGATAAAATATTGTAGCAGAGCTGACAGGTACTGAAAGAAACCATATTAATTCAACAATGGTAAACTCTCCTGCATCAGGAGAAAGACAAGAATCCTAGTAAAAGATCAATAGGGCTGTATCAGGAAATCTTGTCTTTTCTAAAATTAAAAATTAAGAAAAGTCACACAAAATGATGGGAAAACAGGGTTTTAAAAAGTAACTCAGGCTTATAGGAATGAAATAAAAAAAAAAAATCCCTAAGACATGAATTTACATCCAAGAAAGGACTTAAAAGAGAGCAATAAAATGTATAGAAAGTAAAGAAAATATGGCTGTTCCTAGATGGGAGGATATAATTGCTGATGACGAAGGCTTAAAACATTCAATACTTTCTTAACTTCAGTCTTGGCAAAATAAGTTAATTGTAACCACATAATTAATGGAATTAATTTTAGCAGTGAAATAAGAATGCTACAGGATGAAAATGCTTCTTGGATTTTTTTTTTACCATATTTGAAACTCAGGTTTCATTAACCAGTTCCAGGAAAAATGCAGCAGCCTGAGCACAGCAAGAAAGGCTCTTCCATTTTTTCTACCAGTTTTATGGTATATTTTATTTCTAAAAAACCCCTATTTATTTGCTTTCTAACAGAGTAATGTTTTTGTCTTATTTGAGGGTCTCCAAACTCACAATACCACCATAAGTCATAGTAGGCACTATTATAAACTGAACTATGAGTTACCATTTTGTTTCATGCCAGAGAAAATGGCTGTTATTACTTGATCTTTTCATTGTCCTTATTCAATATTTTTGGAGGCGTGGCAAACCATAAGGAGCCCCGTGTAACCTGTGCTATTTAGAAATACCTAAAGACAGTCCATTCTCTGAAGATTTTTACTTTTACACATTTGAGAATTTCATTGCACTCATAAACAAATACATATAAGTATTTATAAAACTTAGTGCTGAATAAAAAAGGCAAATTAAGAGTGAAGGAAAGAAGACATATCACCTTTTTTGAGAGTAAGACTGTAAAGGCTAAGTATACATAGGTGGCTTTGCAGGTATCAGATAGCAATGCCTCTTTAGGCTCTTTTGTCTTTTTAATGTATTGTAAGTCTTCATGTAAATATCTATGATTAAAAATATAAATGCTCTAGAAAACTGTCTATTCAAACTGTCTGAGACTGTTCTCAGTGTAGTGTGACAAACAATAACAACTGCAGATGTTTTGGTATGTTCTTGCCTTCTTTACTGCTTTATTAATCCTTAGATAGTATACCATGATTTTGTTGTCTTGCCACTGTTGCTGTTCAAACATATTCATTCCTTTTTTAGATTTACTTTCTTATATAGAGAAACAGTGAGTTTCTAAAGTTGTCACAAATACACAAGCCTAGTGCCTTACTGATCACTCGGAGTCCATGGCAGAAAAAACATAATCCTAAATAGAGATGGTCTGATACCACGCTAGAAGATATTACTGCTGCTAAGTTTAATAAAATAAGATTGACTTGCTGTCTTTATCATGACCAAGATCACATTCTTATAACAATCCAAAATGACACACTGAAAACCGCTACTGAAATGCCGAACTTGGAGACTCGATACTCAGTTCAGTAAAAACTCTCTTCTGCTGAAAGCTACTTGCTCCTGTGTTGCCCGCAGACCACATGCTCTCTTTTTGGTGTAGTCAGGTTGAAGATACGTTTCCAACTCTTTGAAAGAGCCCCCAGCATAACTTCAGCGTCAGAGCTAGCCCCCTTGGTTTCTTCCTCTCGGAGACTGTACTTTTAGTAGCTGTGGCTTGTCTGTATTCTCCAAAGAGTCCATAAGAACAACTATGCTAGAACTCCTAGAGTTTGTCAAGAAATAACATGGCCAGAAGTAATTACAGTGATTCATGAAACCTTTTCAGAACAAAGTAGTGTTTTTTAGCTAACTGGAATATAATATACAAAATCCTGCTGTTTGCATGACCAAGCCAAACCTTGACTTAGACTGGCTAAGCAAAGTTGTCTGCCTTGCTTGCCCAGAGAATCTTCATTTCTCTGTTCTGATCTGCTGTAAAAGTTAGTAGCCACACTCTTCACACTTGGCTCCCTGCTCCTGGTTGTTAAAAGCATGATGTCCAGTCTTTGTCCCCTAAGATGGGTGGATAGCTCTTCAGTTCAATTCAGAGCAACCGAGACACCTATATGCTATTGCTCTGGTTTTCACTATTCTCAGGCCTCTTAAAAAGGAACGCTCTCCAGGAAAGATTTAAGTCATTCAACTCCGGTGCGTAATTTTACAGACAGATGAGTACATTCAGTCAATTATCTTGTTCAGAAAAACATTACAAAACATCTCTGTATGGTACGTAAGAATTTTCATTTTCCCTGCAGAAGGGAAGAAGTAAATAACATTTGTTGCAAAGAAAACTTAAAAATGAAAGTTCTAGAAGTTTAATCATTAAAAGAGCTTATAAAAGTTTAAAGGCCAGACTATATTAAAACATCACAATCTTTAGCTTCTTGTTAATTCCTGGGACCTGAATAATAACTCGAGGAAGTAGGCAGGATGATTTTTATTTTGTGTAACTTTCAGTTAAAGCTGAATTCTTCATATTAAACATGAGCACAACTTTTAAACTTACAGAAATAAAAAATTATGTTAAAGTCACAAATTATATATTGATAACATTCAGCCATCATTTCTCTCTGTTTTTCTTTTAAAGCTTACTCAGATGAGTCACACAGATACATTCATACGAAGGTTTATTTTCCTGGTGATGTATTCTTGTCAAGGCACAAAGATGTCTATACAGCCACCTATAACCTATATTAATTGGACGTTTGGAATACTGTACATTTGAAATACTGGTGCAGAGGTTATCACAAGTTGCCATGAATTTGGCAAATTCTTGGTTTTCCATTTGAGTGAGGCACAGACCACTCATAAATACGTCCGATAAATGAGTAATTATTCAAAAGCCCAAAATATTTTTTTTTTTCTATTATCTGCACTTACTAAATGGAAGCTGCCATAGCAATACATGACTTACTAGTTTTAAAAACTGTACAGTTCCTCTATTTCACTCTCAGGTTGACCACATAGGCACAAATTCTGCCTCCTCACTCTGCAACTGCCAAACTTCCAAGAGTTCTTTGAAGGGGTTGTATAAAGGCAAGGTTTATGAGCTATAATTCGTGAAGTCTCTTTTAGAGTGCTACGTTAAGGATGCAGAATGTCCATTAGCAAAGTCTCAAGAAAACACAGTTTGAGAACAGTATGCTTTTTCTACTAAAGGTTACCAAAGGTAATCTACCAAGGATATTCTTTTTCTACTAAAATCCTGTCCTTACATGGCTCTTGTCACTCTTCTGTTCCCAATACATGCAGCCTTTCGTTAGCCCCAAACGTTGAAAATAACATGGTAATTGCAGCATTCCAACTATCAGCTGGAGCAGTGCTCCTCTTTAATTCTAAAATCAGGATGCAAGCTCTTATCTTCCAGATCCCATTAGGACCAGCTCCATTGTGAAAGTGGGTGGTGTTTTAAGCATTATAATAAGCCTGCTTTGTAGCTAACATTTAACCAAAGGGCTGATCTAAGTAGGCTCAACTGTATCCTGGTTTCAGTTTATTGTCAGAGCAATAAATCATAACATCACAGACATGTATTGGTATAAGTTAGCAGTTTAGGCTGAATTTTCCACTGATACCCAGGAATAGAGGACATATAATATAGCACCTTATGACAGAGTCCTTCAAACAATCCCATTCTGCACTGTTTATTGTATCATCGTCTCCAGTGAAATGTGACTGTTAACTAAAGCTAGTCCATGGTTTAAATTGCCCTTTTTCACCAAGCTCTGTGCGGCTGAGCCATTTGGCATTTTTATTTAAGGCATATAAAATAATAGGATCTTATATCCTCTAGCCAATATACTTTAAAATAAAGTGTCAGGAATAACCCCTCTCCCCCCACCCCCCCCCCCCCCAACCTGCTCTTTATTTTATTTATTTATACACACACACACTCAGAGCCTTGGTGTTCCACAGAGGAGGGCAGCTGCAGGTCTTCCGTTTGGATTTGTATTGCAATAAAATGTCTGATAATTGCATGTTTTATTTTCTTTATTCATTCAAGGAGATCCCAAAGCCTAATAAAGAGCACAAAAATTTACTGTGACGTTTTGATGTTAGACCAAATAACAAGACAGGAAAAACATCAGTTGCTAATTAGAACAGCGCAAATATATTGATTTCTTTCTGGTCTTGCTGCTGAACAGGTTAAATTAACATGAAATATTTTTCTGTATGTGGTTTTAAAATACATTTGTAAATGTTTGAGTTGTGGAATGCTGGTGCCTCTAAATTTCTTCAACAACCAGTGGTGAGAGATAGTTTCTTTCAGCATCTGAACCCTTGGAGGAGCCTTTCACTGTTTAATGAACATAGAAAGAGCCTAGAAAAACTGCTGTTCATAGGACAAAATCAGCTTTTGTGAACAGCCCTTTCTTGTTGAAACGAGATCCACCAGCTGTCAATTCTTTGATTTTTTTTTAAGAATGTCTTATTTTTAAGTGATTACAATCAAGTCAGGTATCAAAAGGCTGAATGCTCATGGCTAGATTCTCTAGTCCAGTGACTAACAAACCTAGGTCGTATTCACTCGTCTACACAGGAGTCTCACAGCTCCTGGCGCAGAAGACAGAGTGAATTCAGTTGCCCACTTTCAAAGCTGTGTAGTGAAAATGGGAACCAGCATTCCTGTCACATTATTGGGGAATCTGGTAATTAGAGTTCAGTTTGTATTGCTGATTTTTATTTTTGTTTTACTTACCTGTCCCATTATTTTTTTTATCAACCTAAATCTCAAATGCTTTGAAAGTGTCAAAATGAAGGTAACTGATCCAACACTCAAAATAATAATTTTTTGTTTCAGTTGAAGCTCTTCAGTTAATCAGACACAAAGTATTTCAGTCACCTTGCAATTACCTTTTTAGGCTACTAACCAATTGATCAAAAAGACTCCAAACAAACAAATCACAGACAAGAAGCCCTCTAATACAGCTGTAAACCTAATGTCTAAATGAAACCACAGAAGTACAAGGTTTGGGAAAACAGTTGTGTGATATGTCTGAGTACTGTTAAGGGAGGCCAGTATTAGAATTTAGGTGAGTGTTATCTTCTCTTTTGATAACACAGCAGAACATACAAGACATTTGTCAAGTCATAAACCAGATCCTGATTCTCCTAACACAGGTTGTTGACATTCATAGAGTAGCTCTCAATTAATACCAGTGGGAGGATAATGAGTCAGATTTGTTTTCATTCAGGATAAATTGCTAAAAGGCAGATATTTTAAAAAAAATGTTTGTCTGTATTCGGGATGAGATCCACTTTACCCTTCTACCTAAAACCTTCCCCTCTGAAGAAAGATATGCACTTTTTTTTTCCTACCTAAGGTTTTATAATAACCTGTGGTTGTCCAGAGGGTATAGAGTGAGTCATGAGAACTTTCGCTGTAAATATTCTGGTTTTGGAACATTTACCTAGGAACTGACAGACACAAGTTATAAACTTTCCTCAGTAGGTTCATATGCAGTGCTTTGCCACAGGATCACAGTTCATTTTCCTTCCTGAAAGAGATGGTCAGTTAAAATGTAGGCATGTACGACTAAAGTGTGTTCACAGGATCCTACCTTACGTTTCTAACTTTCCGATTCACAAGGTTATGTAAAGACCCAATCCCATAAAGCAACGAACGTCTTCCTCAACGACTGAGAACTCTCAGCTCGTATTCAAAAATGACATTGCAGCACCGTGAGAATAGCCACAATATCAATGTTTTAATATGTAGAGTCAGCATACAGGAAGTTTGCTGTAACTGTATTAACACATGTTCAGAACCTATTTCATACCTTGGTGTTCATGATGGACAACACACTTGACACCAAAGTGAGTATTTCAAAAGGAGCTGTTAACAGGATTTATGACAGTACTCTTCACAAAACATAGTTAGCAATAAGTTACCAAAAATATAGCAATGAAAAGATGAAGACTTTAGCTAGATGATCTGTATAGCACTAAATCTGTAATCCCCAGCTCCTCTGAGATAACAGATTCCTTTAAATCAACAAGACAGGGAAAGGTGCAAACACAATGCACACTGCAACACAGACACATCCTCTCTGCTAGCTTCGCATCTTTTATAAAAGGAAAAAAAATAAATGGGTCAAAGACAATACCTGACATGTTCTCCTTTAATTCTACTTCCAGCCCTTGAAACACATATTAAAATTAAAGGCCTGATGAAACATTGATGTGTGAACTCTACTATAAACTGTTCCTTATTAGCAGCATGGTCCTTTGTTACATTTCAATAAGCTTTCAAAATCAATAGCTGTCTGTTGCACCAGTGGAAGTTATATTAAAATTTATCTGGTGTGTTTATTTTACATACTGTGAAAGAACTCTGTAGAGTTTCAACAAAATCCTTTGCTTGTTTTCTGTTGAACAGATATTGGTGCCCTCTACAGAAGGAAAAACTAATTCAGGGTCCAGTGACGTCCATCCCTTTGCCACAGAGAATTACTGCAGGTTAGTTCACAGCTGAATGCCTCAGTGCAACTTAAACCTGTCGTTTTACCCTGAGTTACCCCAATATGTGAGTCTTAAATAGATGCAGACTCACAGACGAGTACTAGGTAGAAAAGAAGCATTTTTCCTCATTTAGTCCAGTCACAATTTCCATAACAGCAAGGGCAAAAAGGCAAGATGACACATAATCTAGCATTAAAATGTATACACAAGGTGCTCTCACCCATGCTTCTCAAAGGTGATAGAGTTTGCATTCAGTTTTTAGAGCTCATGAACACATCATTTAGAAGAATAGCAGAGATCATCTTGATGACTCTTTTACACCTGTGCACAGCAGATTTCATTGCTCCCTGGAGAGGCTGCAGCTGAAGTGTTTCATGGTGCTACAGAGGCATAGGGTAAGGATAAGCCATGCTAAGTATTAAGGTATTACTTAAATAGAGTATACTAAAGCTACGTAACCAATGACTGTGCCAGCACCTGTCTGTGAAGAGATCACATCCCGTACTTGTGGTCAAAAACCCCTTAGATCAGAATGGTTTCAGGGCTAACTTGTGTCCAACTCATGAATTAACTGTACACAGGTTTTGACTAAGCCGCTAAATATGACAAACCTGAAAAATGGCTAGGTATAGTTAAAAAAAATCAAAAACATAAAGAGACTTAAATCTTGCATTACCTCTGTATGTAAAGTTCTGTTGAATTCATATGGGTCCTTCTGAAAGGTTTTCATAAGATTACTATAGCGTCTTCAGCTGAAAGAAATCAGGACCTCTTTCCTGTCCTTGACTTAATATCTTACATTTTTTGTATTATACCATATAGAAATGAAGCATGAACTGATTATAAAATTTCCCTTTCCTTATTACCAAATTCTACTTGGTAATCTGCTGTCTATTCACTTACTAGTGAAGATAGTTTTCTTTCTGGGCAATGTTTAGAAGTTAAAAGATGAGGCTTATTGCTCATAGAAATCACCAACGTGAGGAATATTAGCACCTTTTGGATACGTAAGGACAAAGAAATTGCTTTTGTCCAACCTCTTCAGATGCAAAGTGGAAAACTTTGTCTTGACTAAACAAGAATTCATCAAATAAAGGGCAGAGACTGACAGTTGTTTTATAGCCACTCTTGGCTTTTGTGTAGAAAGAATTGAAATGGGCCCGTTTTACATTTTGTTTCGAGACTATCAGCATCCATCCCACACCCCAAAAAACACCTCCTAGAAAACAACAAACCTTTCATGGGGAAAGCACAGTATGGATATAAGCCAGTAGAAAATTTACTGACTACCCTGCTTCTGTCCTCTGCCATAAATTCCTGTTAGTTGCAGCAAGGTAAAGAGCGTCTCATTCAATGTAATGAGGAACATTCACAGAACAATCATTTCTGAAGTGTAAACAAATACAATCCTATTTATTACAACATTTGGGCTTTGTAAGTCTCTCTTCTATTGTTTTCACGGTCTCAAGCAGATGGAGATTCCTAACATACATCTTGTAATGCTCCTTTAAATAAACATAGTTTTTAAAAAATTTATTTTAAATCACTTTATTCTGCTTTTTAGTACAACATATTTGTTGACGTTAATATCCTAAACACTTAGACTTTAATCTGCTTTAGCATTACTTTCAAACTAATTTCTTGTTGACTTTTTATCTACTTAGTGACAGTGCTCTAACTCTTGGAGACAAAAAAATCAATTTTTTTTTTTAATTTGATTGATTGATAAATTTGAATAATAAAATGGGAATAACTCCTAGGTAGGGAATAAGGGAGAAAATGTATGACTGTGGGCTTTGTGTTGCTGTTGTAGGTACATACAGTTGCAGTTAAAATATCTGAAGTATTTTCATTGGTATGTCCTAGTCATATTACAGTATGCGGAGAGGGAAGTAAAATTTTACCTGAGTTAAAGAGTCCCTGTTTTCAGAGATTATGAGACTCTGTACTCCTTGTGACAATGATTGAAATTGTAACTACTCAACAGTCTCTGAAAATCAGAGCTTAAGCACAAGAGGAGTAATTAATCTTCTACGGACATCTCTAATAAAACTTCGACTAATTCCAGTAAGAGCAGAATCTGGCTTTCAGTCAGTAGGTTTGGTCCAGTTGTAAATAGTCCAATTCCTGCTTTTTGATACTTCCAACTAAAAGGTTAGTCATGCTCCAAATATAATGTAAATGCAACTAAAGTAAAGGTTAATCTTCCTCTCAGGATTACATTGTCTCAAGGTTAAACATGCAATTTCTTTAAAGAAGATGCGTTCAAGCACACGTAACCTGGCAGTGCTTGGAAGAACGTCTGGAAATATTGGTTTAAACTGGGTAATGCATTATAAATTCCAGATAAAAAATAGAAAAATTAGGGTAGCTTCCTGACAAATTAAGCTGAGGAATAATTTATCTTCTGTACTTTGTTCAAAGGACAGAAAGCCAGCTTCAGTGTATTCACCAGCGTTGTGTAGCTCTAGCAATGATAGAGACAAAACTACCATTAAACTAGATTGTGTCCCTTGGAAACTACTGTTAGTAAAGAATTGAATGTTTCTGTCCAGCTCCCAGTTTGCTACTGGAGAATTACTTACTGTTATCACATGTCCCCTTTACCACTTTAAAATGGCAGCTTAGCTAAACTGAAAGGGATTTGAAATCAATCTTCACTTACTCTTCTTATAATCTCTCTCCATTCACTACTGTATGATCATAATTACCTTGTATGCCAAGACAAGGACTTTGCAAGAGATTTTGGAGTGGCTTGGGTTTTCTAACGCCCTCCATAGCCTGCAGTCCATTTAAGGGCACAAACCATTTTTAGTAACGTTAAATACAGGCCTGTTCTTTTCTTTTCTGACAGTATTTCAGAGTCCTGATGTTTTGCACTTTATATTTCTAGCTTTCTGGCCACTGGTGTAGCAATTCAACATGAAAAGAAGTGGCTTTCTCACTCCCTTTAAAGTTTGCCTGTTTTCCTCATTTACTAAACCAAGGAAATAATTTTCTCTTAAACATTCTTCTTCTTCTCATTCTGCTCACCTCACCAAAAATACATATGCTGACAAATCTATCCTTGCATTTAATGTCATAGTGGTCTGTACTTTGAAGATGCAGACTGAAACAAGTCTGTCAGTTCTCTGATTCTGGGTTGCTTATGATCCATATCACAATAAAATAAGAAAATAGCAAGGACACTGTGTCATTTGGGAAGTGGACAGCATGTCTAGTTATCAGTGAAAGCAGTCAAAACTAGGTAGACGTTATCTCATTGAACATTTTACATAATAACATACCGGTTGGTAGACAGAAAGCCAAATCCCATTCTTGGGAAGCAGTTAACTAGTGGCTGACTTCCAAAATGCGATCCAATAATCAAAACAATAAAATATGATAATAAATGTAAAATAGATTCATGACTGTTCTAACATTAACTGGAGAAGCGAGGCAGGCAACATAAGACAAAGTAAACATCTGAACTGAGAATCGACGTATCCTTACGTTTCTTCCAAGAATTGTCAGTAGAAAATTGGAAGTATAAGTTTTCTGGCCATTTGAGAAGACCAGCTGGGGAGGTACATCACATGGAAGAAGGAAACTGATGGTCTACCTCTGGATGTAAGACTCTTAGTCAAACATTAGCTAAGTTCTCGATTACTGAATCCGATCCAAGGAGTAATTGTGTACTCTAATGAGTGGGAGACACAGCTCAGTTACTAAGCTAAACTAAGAATTTGGCTCAGAAAAAGCATAAAAGTATAGCTCGTAAAATAATCCCTAACTCTGCATAGATCTAATAACAGAGGAATATCAGCAGCCAAATTTCATTAGTGTAGAAGATTGGATAACATAATAAGAAATGTATCGATACCAAAAATCTTATTCCATTTATTCTAAGATCTCCGTTTTTAGAATATGAACTAAAGATTTTTGATATCAGTACATTTCTTAGTGTCATTTACTAATCTCCTGATTTATTCTTTGCTGTGTTATGTTGTAATAATTGGGGCATATTTTATTTTCTGAGAGAAAGAAGTAGGTGGAGAATAAGAACTTGGGTATCCGTGGGTTTTTTGAAACATTAGTGTGACAAATAAGTCATATATTCAGCAAAACTTTATCCTCTGAAGAACACTGACAAAACATACTAGTGATTGAAAGGCAAAGTCTACATACTCATCTGTTTATATGCTTTTTAAATTTTCCTCAAAGCTTAATGTCACTGAAAGGAAAAAGAAGCAAAGGGAGAAAAGAAACAATTCAAAAGAAAATTTAGTTCGAAGCAGAGGGGGAAAAAGTTGAAAAGGAGTTTCCATGTAAAACATTAACCATCTGTGAAGTCTTTGTTTGCTACAATGTTTGGATATTAAAACTAACTTGCCATGATGCATATTATAATAAACTAAGGAAAAAAAAAAATCTTTTGGCTAAAAGAAAACAAAACAATGCAAATTGCATACAAATATCCGAGTCTACA
This sequence comes from Gavia stellata, assembly GCF_030936135.1. NCBI lineage: Eukaryota > Metazoa > Chordata > Aves > Gaviiformes > Gaviidae > Gavia > Gavia stellata. Next base: position 48,447,937 of record NC_082600.1, on the reverse strand, counting down.
CTTTGTATCTCAGAGATGAAATGAGGCTACAGTTTCTCTCTCATAAGCCACTTGCACAGGTGTGAAATATGTCAAGAAAAACAAAGCCATGATAATTACTCTCCTCAGTCATTTTATCTCCCTTGTTTCTTGCTGGGAGCCTGCTAAGTCATGTACTGTTCAAGCAGAAGACCAACAATTTGCTCACAAGTGCCATTGCTTGTTACTTTTTTGACTTTTGAAAGGCACTCTAGGCTCTTGAAGTAATTGACATTTAGCACTTACGAAGTAGTGAGACAAATTCCTTTAGTAATCCACAGCCAAAGCTAGGAATGCATGGAATAAGAATATCATGAGTCGTATCTTTAGTGTTATGGATGGTACATTGAACTAATTCAAGTGTAGACTCATCTTTAACAAAAATCTTACAAATTCACAAACTGGAGTTTAAGTGTAAAAGCTAAAATCAGATAGGAGAAAAAACAGGTTTTCCATATGTCTTGTTAGCCCTTTAGATTCCCCAAACTGAGAGATTTTTAAAATATAATTTCGCTATGTTGAAATTACTTTTGTATTGTGGTATCACTTTTTTTGCAGTATCACTTTTTTTTTTAATTCTTTTATTTTATTTTTGGGTTTTGTTTGTTTGTTTAGGTTTTTTGTTTCCAAGCTTATGGTGCAAATTTCAAATTTTCTGCTTCCCACCATAACAAAGAAAATAAAAGAAAGCAGCTTAAAATTCCAACCAACACCAAATCTAACAAGTGATCAATAATGATTCTATACAGTATTTTTAGGAACTGCAGCACAATCTCACCTTTTTTTGCTGTTGCATTGGGATAGAAAATTTCCCTTAATATGCTACCCTATAAAATTATTGATGTGCATCATCAAACAGGTCTTCACCCAGGAGAAGTCTTTTTCTCAATAGCAGGAAAAGTGACTGCAATATACCCTGTAACTTTCTCACAGCATTTTCTGCAAGTTAAATATTTTTCAAAACATTTTGAGAATCTTGATTTATAGTTTCTTTAGAACTACAGCATTCTCATTGTCAAATTAAAGCATTCATTACTTTTTTTTTTCCCCCTGTGCATTCTTTATTATAATTTAAAATGCTTTTTGGGGGGATTGTGAGCATTATATAACAACATCTATCTGTCAGCCTCTGTAACTTGATAGTAATGTCTTTTACCAGCTCAACAGAATGCGTTTTGCAAGTGGCTGTGTGAAATCCTACTGTACAGAATGCAATGCAGTCCTCCCTGGCTTCAGTTTTCTTGGACAGCTGATTTCATTTACAACATTTGAGCAGGGCTTGCAACATCAGACCATATGTTTGATAACGGGAACATTTGCAGTAATGCAAAGCCTGGGTATATATTGATCTCTTGGCTGCTGGGTCCTACATCTGCTGTAACAAAGAAAATACATGTCTAATGCTGCACCTCATCTAAAAGAAAAATTAGTACTTCTGAAATGGTAACAGTCCAATAGATTGACAGATATTGCAAGGGGTGCTGCCAAAATCTGATGAGCAGAGGATCTGAAGCAAGGATCAGCTTTAATGGGGTTGAAGATCCTTGTGTAACTTTGAAGAGAAAAAGGTTGCTGCCATGTATTTCTTTCGGTACACAAAATTGCTACCATATTCTTTTGTACAAAACGTAACTGCATAGTACATTATGAAAAAAAATAACAATGCTTTACCTTTTATAGCATCTTTCTTCTAAGGATTGAAGTATATTTTAATGCTGAAAAATGAAATTTCACAATACCCTTCCTAGATTCAGGCGTATGAGGAGCTCAGGGACAGGAAAGTAAACATACTTGCAAAACTGCATCCAGGACAAAGTAAAAATACTGGGAAACCCGAGTCAGTGCCTTGTGGGTGTGGGCTTTTTGTTGTTGGTTTTGGTTTTTTGTTTTTTAATTTAAAAAAAACCCTAGGTTTTTTACATTTTTCATTATTAAAACAAATAATAAAATAAAACTGAGATTTCTTTTCATGCCTGTTTTTATTTCTTTCTGTTCTTTTTAAAACACAAGCTTCCAATAGGTTTAAGTCACTCTCTTTTTCCCTCTTATTTTTTCTTTTTTAAATAATTGGGAGTTTGCTAATCAAGTCAATGAACCTACACTCCATAGCTATGGCTCTTTTTTCTCTGATTTATAACAGACACAATAGTCATGTGGATTTAAATTTTTACAGTGTTCCAGAGATTCCAGAAAACAAGCTCAAGCCTATTTCATTGTACTTGATTTTACTTAAGTTCACTGACATAGTAGAAGAAAACTTCTGACCAGAGGATGATACTGTATACTAGTGCTGACAAGAACTAACAAATAATAGGATTCAATAATTTAAAAACTTGTTTAAAATGTAAAAAGTACCAGATCATACCAGGGAAAAAGTCTTAAATCACTAGTCCACTTTACATAAAGAATAATATAAACACAAGTGTGTAAGTGTTATAGATGAGGCATTATATTCGTGTCTAACACAAATACACCCATAGCCCTTGAAAAGGTTAAGAATATTAAGCACTCGGTATTTTTGAATATCGGTATTAATTTTTTTTCTGCAAGTGACTCTAAGAAAATTGTGAACTTAAATACGGGTTGTGGGAGAGGAAAGAAATGCCTCTCCTTCAGTCATAAATATTTAGAGCGTTAGGCTGGAGCAGAACTCAGAAGCCTAGCTCATTTTTCTGCCAAAGGCATAATAATGCTATTGTTTCTGTTAGATATTTGCCTACCAACTCTTAAAATACTCCACCCACAGAGAGTTTGCAATTTTTCCAGAAATTTGATGTTTTATTAAAAAACTCCTCCTATTAAAAACCCTGATTTGTTCTTTATGTAAGTCTCATCATATTGACTGTGAGCCACAGTATGTTCCCCTCTTGGCTAACAGCCCGCTCAGAGCGCTTACTACACTTGTGTTCAGTCTTCTCACCCTCACACTTAGCAGCTCGCACTCTTTTGATCACTCCCTGAGCATCATACTTACTAGACTTCTACTCACACTCAGTCTACTCTGTCCTCAATCACCCTTCTTGAAGTGCTAGTCCAAAAACAGGACTCCAGCTGAAGCTTTGTGAATATTCATAGAAACTGTACTTTGTTTCAAATCTGCCGCATGCTTTTTCTTTTCACAAAAAGCATAACCCTGCGGTCAGCTTGTGGACAACTAGATCTCCTAAATCTCTTTCTGTAAAGCAGCTGCCTAGCCAGCTGTTCTCGTTTACTGCTTCCCCTCTACGCACGAGGCCTTTCACTTTGTCATAGGAGGAAATGAGATGAGATTGATAGGATTTGTTCTTGGCTAATCAGTATTTGCTGTCAGTCATTTCCTTGTTTGCTTTTAGGAAGTGTTTTTCTTTTAAAAATGTTTGCTAGTGTCATTGTAACAAGTGTAGCAATGTTAGTACCAAGGAAGGAGTTACTTTGATGAGAATTTGCCTTATGTCTGCATATGAGGTCCTGTAGTACATACACAAGTGCGCCACTGGTGAGCTTGAATCAGCCTCCCTCTTGGAGGACCAAAGATCAAAATCACACACTAAGGCACCACACAGATGCCACACTTGCAATATGGGCACAAGGTCCTTTAACAGTTAGCTATACATGCACATGGCTTACCCAGGACCAGCACATTTTCAACATTTTTTCTAGGGAAACGACAATATTCTAGAAGCACAATAGACCCATGAGAGATCACTGCACATTGGAACTCAAGCCTTCCCTCTTTGCGCGGTTCCAGTAAGTAACGTAGATACACCCAGCGACGACACTGAAGGAAATTTAGGCAATTACTTTTCTTCTTCTCAAAAGAAGCTTTTCTTCTGAGCAGCCTGTGATGGAGCGTATCAGATTCAGTTGACTTGAAAACAGCCAGAATACTTAAATACCTTTTAATTTTTTCTTATGTAAGTTTTATTTCTTTGCGTCTGATGTTAATTGTGCTTCCCACCTGCGTTGCTCTTTCTGTGGATGTGGCTAATATAGAAAGATACTAAAAGTATTAGCCTGCTGGACTTCGTTTTGTTATAGTTTGCCTGGTGAATGGATATTTTCCTTGGGCTTACTTTTGTTGCTAGTCTTCCGATTGAGTGATTTCTATATGATTTATATTTTTTGATTATTTTTTTTTATTGCTTGCTGCCTGTGTCCTAATCATTTGCATATGTTTTTAAAATGAGACTTAATTAAATTGCAAGTGGAATTCAGATTGGCTCAAAATACTTGAAACATGCAGTAAATCTACAAGAAATTCTAGAACCTGAATCTTAAGAAAAGCTATTTAGCAATTTAAAACTTGAAATTAAATAGGAAACAGGTAAAGTTTCTGTAACAGCAGTGTTGAATGACTTCATTGTTTTAAACTACTCTGTTTCAGGAGAAAGTTAGAAAGAAAGAAGACCTATTGAAGGTAAACAAAAGTGGTACTATCACACTAGTCAGGTGGAATATATGTGAGAAAAAGAAAATGTGATTTAAAAGTGTTACAGAACACTTAATTCCTTTCTTGAGTAATACAGTGAATGCAAGCTTATAGTTAATACATTTTAGAACTTCCCTGAAAACAAGAATTTTCCTGAAACTTGATGCGAAATATTAAATCATAAATACAGTTCAGTTTTATTTGATTCTGGTTTGCCAGATTAATAGTGTAACTTCTCATGTGTTCTATATCGTACTCTATATGTACAAATCAGTTTGTCCACTCTATGCACACCTCAACATAATATGTTCCAAATTCTTTCTTTATTTCTAGTCTGCAAAAGGGGGAAAAGGCATGAGGAAGTATTATTTTATTATGGACACAATCCTTTTTGTTCTAGATATGACACGCTGGTTTCCCAAAACCAGTCCATTTTGATCTCAAGTATTATTTTGGATGTAAACATTGGAAACTTAGCAATAAAATCTATGTTCTGTGAGAACAGAGACATTATATGCAAAAACAAGGAGGAAACACACAGTGCCAAAAGACAGATGTTTGGGAAGTTATTCTATGGCATGAGAAAAGAGTAGGATTTAAACGACTTCCTCTCCAAATTTGGTGATCATACAGTTTTCCAACTTTTACAAGCCCTACTCATCAGTTCTGACAAATATATAGGGAGTTTTGGAATTGCTTTGTTGCAGAACACCAAGAGAAGGGGCAGTTTCTGATGACGTGGTTGACTCAAACTGAAGATTGTTCTCTGAGATAAATTACCAGTGGAATGCTATTGGGATCTGTGCTGGAATATATGTCACTGAGTATATTCAGATATGTTCTGATAAAAGGGGCTAATAGTGAATTGGCAAAGTTTTCTGATGATATAAAATGACTGAGGCTAACCAAGACTAAAACTGACTGTCATGAGTTATTCTTCTACTGACTAACTTGGCAATGAAATGGCAAATGAAATTCAGTGTCAATAAATGCAAGATAAGGCACACAGGTGAAAACAATCTTGTACAACTATGAAACTCTAAAATGGAATTTTTTTTAATTGCTTAAGAAAGTGATTTGGTGAGTCACCATCAGCTGAAAATTCAGCAATGGTCAAAAACCCAAATAGAACATTAGCAATTATTAGCAAAAGAACTGAGAACTAAACAGTGTAACTGTACCTCTGAATGAAGTAAAATCTGAAGTATTGCATGCATTTCTTTCAAAAATAGATAAAATAGAGATAGAAAGATATGGAAAAGGCAGGGAAAATGCTGAACTTATGGAAAGGCTCTGTATCAAGTAAGAGCTAATTAACTTTGAAAAATGGTGAGGGGAAAGGGACGCTAGTCATGAACACCTTGGGAAAAGAATAAATGTTTCTCCCAACACATAAAATGCAGGGAGAAGGGTGCAGGGATAGAAGTTATTTCTTTAAGATGTTCAAAGGAGATTTTTTTTCCCTACGATATGCAATAGTTATTACCGCAACTCACTGATGCAAATATGTTGTTTACAATTATATCAGTGGGTTAAAAAACCAAAAGAGACAATTTCCTTGAAGGGAAGTGAGTAGGGATTATTACAAGCCAAGATGCATTGATAGGGATATGACCCCCCTTCAGGAAAAGCCATGTGATCCATATTTCTGGGAGCTAGCAAGATACAGAAAACCAGTCTCACTCTTTGTGTACCTTTTCCTGAACCATCAGCTTCTAGTTACTGCCAATGACAGCACACCAGGTTAGATGGACCATCTTTCACCCAGCGCAGCTTGTTCTTAACTATTTTTACCTGAAATACAGTCACAATATTAACATTTTCACTGATGTAAATTAGTCAACTTGCTTTTGTAATGGATAGTTTTCTCTTGATAAAAAAAAGAGATTATGATATTCATGCTTCTTCAGAATATTTAACTTATTAATCTTAGTTGTTTGAAGGGAGTTTTAATATAGGCATGGAAAAAGAAAGTTTACTGTGTGCATGTTGCCTATTTTTATGGGAACACTAGGCATTTGTAGTGATTGATGGCAAGAGGCAGATGAAAGTATCCCTTTCTCTAGGTTCTTTCTACCAAATGTAACATTTATTTATTTCATAGTGTCCAAATCTGAATTGGGTACCCTGTATTAAGAATTTATTGGCAGATTACATACATGTAGCAATATGTTAAGAAAACAGTAGAAGGAAAACCAGAGGGAAAATATATGTCATAGTTACCTGGGGGGAGGGGGGGGGCTTGGGGGGGGGCAGGAGAGGGAAGTGAAGGGATTCAGATTGTAACTTGGATTTTTGAGATCTCCAGATAAACTGCCATTGGTACTACTGCTAATAAAATTCAACCAAACTCAATCTGAGATGGAGAGTTGAATGCATATAGTAAATCCTTAGGCTATTACCAACAAGGAAAACTTATACCAATTGCAGAAGATCCCATATTCATGCATGCACAGAAAAAAAAATTGCTTTGTCCTGTCTATACCTAACTTCTTTATCTGTTCTAATCAGCTTCGTATTACACAGGAAATACTGGCTTCATTCTGTCAGTGCAAGTGAAATATCCCTGAATTACTGCATATCTCACAAGGGCTAAGAACAACGGTACAACATCTGTGATGGAGCTGAAAGAGTTTTGCAAAAACCTGCTTGGCCAACCAGTGCTCTTTCTCTCTTTATAGCTTACTAAGCTCATTATGTAAACGCACAGGATGATATTAAGCAAAGAAATTTAAGACTGAACACTAAGAAGAATTTCACATGACGATGATTCTGTTAATTTCCTAAGAGAAATGTGAAATATGTAAAACTGGACTAGATAAAAGATTGGTGAACGTGTCCCAGGAACATCCATCCAACTTTCTGGTATTGAAAGATGATTAGATACCCTGAAGGATCTTCTTTATCTCTGATCGATATGATCACAAGAAACTGATGACATAATGTTCATACACCCTGCGCTACTGCAAAGTGCTATTTTGTTATCTGAACCCTTGCTGTGCTACCGCAGTAGTCCATTGTTGTGCTAAATGCCAAAGGAGATCAAGGCAGTTTGAGGGAAAACAAGACAGGCAGCAATAAAGCTCAGTACAAACTGTTCATGTCTTGTTTGCTAAGCTCAGCCTTCCCAGGAGAGAGCTATTGTGGTTCCCTCTCTGCTCAGGGGAGGCTGTGTAGCAAAAGGAAGAACGGCTGGCAGCGTGGTGGTGTAAGCACCGCCTAAGTGATAGGGAAAAGAGTAATGTTATGGTGGAGAATGCTCACATCTTATTCTGTCATGATTTTGGTAGCTAAGCACTTGTTCAGCTCTGAGGGACCCTTTGGAGATAATGTATGAACTCATCGTCTCTGATTATACATGGAAATTCCAGTTGAAATTACTTGTATCTGTGGGAGAAAAGCATAAGATATGAGCGTGGTGATCTGGAAGGCTCAGAGACAGGTTAATAAAGGGAAAAGTTTTGGCAAGGAAACGACAAGGGAGAAAAGGCAAGAAACAGGACTATGGGCCCCTGTTGTGTGAGAGCCCGGAGTGACAAGTGGGTGCTACTGTCACCCCAGCTGCCAGCTGCAGCAGGCGTTACTGTTCCTCCTGTGACAGGGAAATTCTCATCACGGATGTGTAACCAAGCAAGCTAAGGTCGCTGTCATCTTGTTCTAGAATCTCGTAATTTATGAGATGTAAAAATTCTAGAAAGTATTTTAGTTTCAGGCTTAATGACAAAGTCAGAAGCATTACTTAATTTTATCCTTGGGACAGGCCTTGGCCATGCTTAGAATTGGGAAGGAATGAAATCCCTTTTAGCACAGTTTTTTGTACCTTCTGTTTCTGAGGATTGGATAGAGTGCTGTGTATCGCCCTCTCCCTCATACCTATTTGCACATCCTGGGAAATGACTGTCCCATAGAGCCTGTTGTCCCCATCCTGCTCTTCCATTTCCTTGATGTAGTATTTTACGCCTTTATTCCCGTGAGTAGTGTCGGAAAGGAAGCCATGGGCTGCTACAATTCTTTTTTATTTTCTGTGCCATATATCTAATCAGATCTTAGATATCTTATTTACTATTGCCCAGTTTTCTAATGGGTTACAGTTATATAAATGAGAACACACAACTTCTTTAATCTTGCTTGATTCCTTCCTCCCAGATCAGTTTAGAATAATAGAAGTGAGCTGCTCATTTTGCATCCACTAGGTGCCTCATGGTAAGCTAACACCAGGGCTTTTTTAATTTGAAATTCATTGCTGTGTCAAGCAGAAAGATGCTTTTATTTAACACAGGAAAACAACTGCATGCCTGAGGCACCTGCGTTCTATTCTCATCTGCCATTAATTCACTATGTGTCTTAAGCAGTTCACTGACACCAAGCTGTTTACGTTCAATCAGCTAAATATATCTAAATAAACAGCGTGATTTTACAATTTTTTTAATGAATCTGTGGATGTTTAGCGTATCAGAAAATCATACTTCACTATTAAGTGTTGTCATGTGAATTTAAGTTCCTAACTTTTCTAAATTTGGAAAGTTTAGACTGAAGATTTTGGTTTTTCCCTTGGTTTCAGCATTTGTTTCACAGACATAGAATATCCACATTGTAGGCTGCTTTAAGAAATGCTTGTGCTGTTAAAAGGCTTTAATACTTTCAGATAAAAATATTCTGTAAAACCAAAGTATAAGAATATTCACAGAGAGAGGAAAAAATTATAGTGTGGGAAATAAGGAAATATTCACTGTGTTCTCTTTCTCCCTGTTCCATCTACCTCCCTCCTACAAAATCAGGAGGGAACGCTCATCCTGTTTCCTAATCCCTGTGATTCTCATCAGCAGTCAAGCTCACTGATGATTTTCTGCTCAGCAATGTTGCACATTGCATCAGAGCGACATGATCTGGATCATTTTCAGCCAGTTCAGTCCCCAGTTATGCATTTCTCCTTTATTTGCTTTTGACCAATGCTATAGGCCTACAAATCAGCACAAGGTACTGAATTTGTATTGAAATCTAAAAATTTCTAAACCACATTTTTGGATCAGACACTAGGCTTTGGCCTGGGCTCTGAGACATTGGGTAGTACAGTCAGCTTCTGCTTGCAACGTTAAAGTCTGCATGCATTTGAAAATATTTTCTAGGCTAAGCTATATTTCAAATGAGGATAGTAAAAGTCAAGAATATCTTTAAAGCTTGGATTCATTCTGCTGATGTTACAAAAATATGAAATAAAAACACCAAACTTGAATTACACTTGTGTCAAGACAAGTCAGTTACTAAGTGCTGATCATACAACCTGTGCTCTGGCTACCACAAACAGATGGGATTAAAAAGCCTCTCTCTATATATACCCCAAGGAACAGATGGATATGAGTACTCAGATCCCGTTTTTCTCTGACCCATCAGCAATTTCTCATCTCCTACCATGAAATTAAACTGACACGACCTTTCGGGTGTGACCCATTCATCTGCAAGTCACTATTGGTATGCTGCTGCCTTGAAAATGTTTTCTGGCATAGCAACTAGTGTTGCAAAGAAAGAAAAGTGCTTCCACGGACAGAAAACTTTAAAACACATTTCTCTACAACTATCTAAACATTTTTATATAGTTATATCTAAGTAAATGGTAAGTCAAAATAGTCTACCAAAACTTGCAAATGTAAAAAGCATTTTTTCCTTTTAGTTCATTTTTGCATCTACTCTAAGTTAAACTTTGTAAATGTTTCTTACTTCTTTGAATTAGTTTATCAAGTCCCCTACTCTATATAATTTATTTACAAAAGATTAGATTGTCCAAGACTGATACAGATTTCAATTATGAAGCTGTAAATCAGATGTAGCGCCAGTGAAATGACTATAAGAATCAAATCTGTTATACAAAATAATATATTTCCTTCTTAATTGAACCTTGTCCAAAATCCTAATTAGGGAATTTTCTTTTTATTTTGTACTTATTTCTGTTGTATCTGCCACTCCAGAGGTCTGAATTCTTTTATAATGAGAAGGGAAAATTTAATCTTAGCCCACCTGTGGACTTTACAGTAGGTGTCTCAAAATCTCTTTTAAGAAGTGCTCTTTCTTAAGCTATCTCCTGCCCACTGCCCAATATATTGCTTATTGTACCAGAAATCCCTTCGGTTCCCTGTTTGTTCTCTTTTTTCCAAGAACATGTCTTTTAAATCATCAGATGCAGGTGTTTCTATTGTTTTGTTCTTAAGTCAATATTTCTCTACTTCTTGGTTTCTCTTTTCCTAAAACCCGTTTAATCTAAATTTGGTAATCATTCTGGGCCCACAGTGTTTGAAATACCATTGCTCAGTGAGACAGTTGCAAATTCTTCTTAATGAAATGGTATTTTCTACATCTTCATTCATTGCTTCCTGTTTCTGAAAGCCAAGTCTCCTAAAATTCCAGATATCATAAAGCTTACCTCACACATTCAAGCCTATTCATTCCTTTGAAAATCAGAATGGATCAATTAAAAAACAGCAATGTTAACAAAGATGAAAGCAAATTACATGTTCAGCCTTTGAATACTTAATTACGTGAAAGCTTGTCTGTGGTTTCTGTTAATTTCAGTGTAGACTGAGATAGGACTTCATGTACTTCTTACACAAATCATTTCTCTTTGAATTGGAGGATGAGTCTAATAGTCTGCTTCATTATGCAATCTGAAGAGCATGAAAAAGAAACATCTGAAAAACCATAAACAAAGAGTCATGGTTATATAATTACAAGATGTTCCAATATGTTATGTCAGACAAAAGGGGCGTAAGTCCTAAAGTTATATATATGTAAACTGGTGAAGTCTTAGGGCTGAGCCCAGACCATCCCCATTCTGGATTTCGAAACTTGCATAGTGACTTTTCAGGGTCAGAGGTGTGTCATCAAGATAAGCTTTAGTGGCTTTTCATACTTTTGAAATTATCTACTTCAAAACTTGCTTTCTTCAAGTATTTTCTGCCTCTGATAACAAAGGGGCACTTTTGTTGTGAATTTTCTTTTTCCCTTCTTCTGATTTATAAGGTAAATGATTGCTTCTGATTTAACCTTGACTAATTTTTAGTGTTACCTGTACTCACCTGCCAACTCACAAGTTAACCAGTCAAGCACTAAAGAGCTAAAGCTTCTTCAGAGTTGTGAATTAAACATGCACATACAGCATAGGCTTAGGATAGACACATCTACTTCGGCCTCTTGATGGGTAAAAATAGAGCATTAACTCTTCTTTTGTTCCTAAGAAACTTAGACAAAAATTTGGGGGGGTTTTTTCCTCCATGGAACTGCCCCAGGCTACAGTCCACCTAAAGTTGGTTATCAATCTCTTAAGAAGTTTTGGGCGCCTCACTACAAGAAGGACATTGAGGTGCTGGAGCATGTCCAGAGAAGGGCGACGGAGCTGGTGAGGGGTCTGGAGCACAAGTCTGATGAGGAGTGGCTGAGGGAGCTGGGGTTGTTCAGTCTGGAGAAGAGGAGGCTGAGGGGAGACCTCATCGCTCTCTACAATTACCTGAAAGGAGGTTGCAGAGAGGTGGGTGTTGGTCTCTTCTCCCAAGTGACTAGTGACAGGCCTCAAGTTGCTCCAGGGGAGGTTCAGGCTGGATATTAGGAAAAATGTCTTTCTTGAGTTAGTGGTGAAGCATTGGAAGAGGCTGCCCAGGGAGGTGGTGGAGTCACCATCACTGGAGGTGTTCAAGGAACGTGTGGACGTGGCACTGCGGGACATGGTTTAGTGGGCATGGTGGTGTTAGTTGGTGGTTGGACTTGATGGTCTTACAGGTCTTTTCCAACCTTAGTGATTCTGTGATTCTGTGAAGTAACACAAGGTATTTCATAGTAGTATGTTGATGACATTTACCAGCTAATTCTAAATGTTTAGACAACTCTACAATCATTTGCTGTATTTCTGTAATACACTGTTGAAATTGTCTCAATTTCAGCAAAAAACATTGCGTATAGAAAATGTATGTTGCCTTCTAATTTAGAGAGTTAAAGCCCAGAGTTCTAACTGGGTCAGACATACAATCTGGAGAAGGTGTGGGAAACCCACCCCAACAGAAAAACTCAAGGCAACACTACTGAATGACTTCTTTCCCTTCTATATTCCTAGTGTGTTCACTTTTGAAGTGAATCTGAAATCAAAGTGCTGTTTCTCGGTATTGCTATCTTTGGTTGGTTAAGACCATCTGGTTCATTTCCTAGTTGATAACAAACCTGAAGGACACATTCTGGCTGATGACAAAGACAGCACAGAGTCAGATAAGGACAGGATTGGTGTCTGTACATTAAGAAGCAGTCAAGAAATATGAAGGTTCTCTAGGAACCTTGAGCAAATTTGTATCAATTATTTCTGACTTAAACTTCTTAACCATGAAGATTCACATATTTATACCAGGGTACTGATAGCAAGTAAAACTGGAATTGTTACATGTGTTAATGATGCTGTGGAATGATCTCACATGAATTTGTGAAAGGCATGACATATATGTGGAGAGGCCTAGTAAGTGCCAGACTATTTCCGTCCACTTAATAATTTTATTTAACACACAATTATCAGCTATTGACTTTATAGACTTCATTTGTTGTTCTTCCGCACTGATTATGTACCTTATAAACTGCAGGAGGAAATGATCTTTGATAGATGATTGCAATCAGGATGATAATATATAATTTTGATTAATCAAGGGAGTTTGATTAATTTTGATGTTGAACTTAGAAATAATCCTATGCTGGAAGAAAGAGCTGTTTGCTGTCATTCAAGATGGGTAATAATATAGAGTTAGGGGAATGCTTATTTACGACTTTGCCAAACTTTGAGCTGTAGCGTTCCTAAATTTTGTCTGGAAAAGGTAAACAAGACAAAATACTGTATAGTGAATTCCACATCAGTGATATATTTATGAGTACATACATTGTATGCAATGCCTGTCTGTTGCCTGAGATCTCTGGAATAAGCCCCATTTATTTACATGTTCCATTTCCTAAAAGACTTTTGTGGTTATTATGTTTGGTATCTTTTTTTTCTACTATTTTTCCCATGCTACCTATGGTGCCATTCCCACAAAAGTCACACTAAGCGCGACTCTGTGCAGCCCACAGTTATGTCCTCTTGACAGTCTGTTGGATACTGTATGCATAAGTGAGAGTCATTTTTAACTGGAAGTCAGTTCTCTGTATTAATTTGTGTAGATTTTCCTAAATTTCCTTAGAATTGTCAAGGGACATACTGCATATTTATTTAGTTAATCCTTTTGGCATAATTCCATATTAGTTAACACATTCTTTCTACTTCTTTAACAAATAGGACAACCACATGTAACACGAGAGACCAGGAGAAACGGTATTGGGCAATGCACGCTGCATGTGATCAAAAGGGTGTATTAAAAAGATGAAAGGAAGGAACCCATCAGTTATGATGTGCCACTGACTGTCATTAAAATCAAACCAGCTAATCCTGGCATTCACATTAATTTGAGGACAACTAGTAGAATTAATGGCTATTCACATCAGACAGCAGAGGTACCCAACTTTGGAGCTGACACAGATTGTGATGGAGTCAAGAAATACAATTTTAATTACAGTATGTGTTAAACTCACAGTACAGATTGTGTTTGTTTCTCTTGTGTTCTCCTGAATTACCTCTGTGGTAATAATTAACTTTATGTAAAAAGTGTGTATTCCAGTGCCAAGCAGAATCACATCTACTTGTGACAGAAAGACACTTCTAATGCATTTAATTCTGTTTCATTGATCTAGTTGTTGTTTTCTACTGTAAATTTAAGCAGAACTGCCAGGCTTACAGAAACTAGGACAAGTGATAAAGATGCCTTTCAGTCATTTTCTGAGCATGCCTGGATGAAGGCAGGGCACTGAGCATCTGTTCTAAAGCAGAGAGACACGAAGGCTATTGTAAAAGCACAACCTAATGCTCCCTTCTGGCCCCCGTGTTCGGTCTGGCATATAGACATTCTCATCGCTATTACACATAGCTAGGAAAAGCACACTGAAAATCTGTTATGGTAATATCACCATTTGCAATTACAACTTAGTGGAAAACTGCTAGATGTTCCGCATGAAGGTTAGCATACAGTGACAAATGGAAGCATGTTTTCAATGCCATTGCTCCATGCACAGCCAAAGAACGCTGAAGACCAAATACAAGTTGAGCCACCGGCATGAGATATGAAATGCATTACAGGATTTATTACTATTGTAATAACAGCAAGGAACATTCCAGCCATAACGGATAAGAAACACTTCAAACAGTTGGGAAGATGTTCCTAGGGCGAAATACTAACTTAATTTGCTCATAGCTCTTGGCTGCAACACCTGCATGTAAATATAGAAGTCTGCAACAAAAAAAAGAGAAGCCCTGTCTGTGTTGCCTGGTGTTAGAAAAAATTTAAACCTAAGTAGTGAATTGTTATCACTAGTTCTTAAATGTTCTTTTGAATGCCTCTTTGTGGCTCTCCCTGAGGATTGCTTGCATTCCTGCCTGGCCTCAGGCGAGTGACAGGAGGATGGCTCTAACCAGTATTCCCCTCAGAAATAAGAAGCTTCAGATTCCAAGGTCTCAGTCAATGCATTCACTCCTCAGAGTTATGTGGACTCTCAGAGGTGCTTTCCAGTACAAGCGAACGACACAGAACCCTTGACTGATGAATACAGTATACAGATAAACAGGAGAACAATTTTCTAATTTAGATGTAAGCACAAGTGTCATATTATTTGTTCTGGTTTCAAAAAAGTTCTGCAGAACATTTTTTATGGTATGCAAAAACTAAAGGGTGTTTTGGATCAGACGACATTCATTTAAAACACTAAAAATCAGGAGCTTAGAGACTTTGTCTCGCTTTCTTAAAAGCAAACTAGAATAGTTTTAATATTTCACAACTCTGTATACCCATACATATTCTGAAACAGAAAAGTTTCAGACTTAGCTCCTTTAAAATCAAATCAGTCAAGTTTATGAGGGAGTTAAAAGCGAACTGATTTAAGAATATATCACTAGACAAACAAATATTGCCCCGTAGGAACTGTACAATGAAGTTGAGCAACATGTCTCTAAAATTTGACCTCTAATAGCATGGTTTTTGAAGACAGGAAAAAAACCAACCAGGCTTTTCCTTTTTGTTTTAAAGCAGGGTATGCCAATATTGCTATCACTTAAAATAGGAGTATAATTTTTTGATGACTTAACTCTCAGTACCATATTCCAGATTTAAACCTGGTTTAGGTATGGAATTTAAAAGCATTGTGACTATTCTCTCTCTCAACAGCTGCTGATTCATAGAAAATACAAACCACCACAAGCCACCATGGTGCCAGCATTTTCTGCACATTCTGTTATAGCAGGAACAGAAGGCTGCTTTGGCAAGAAAAATTTCTACTGTTTGAAGAAGTTTGCACATTTGAGTTTTTTATCTAAAAAGTATCAGCATATCATCTCTCTGACTAGCCAAATAACCTCATATAAAAACATTAAAAGAAAAGGATGGGTTGTTTTTTGTTTTGTTTTGTTTTGTTTTTTTAAATCAGCATGCCTAATCAGATTCAGGTTACTAGATTTCAAAGCAAGAATATGCTCATTTATTCTTTGTGAAGCATGCAAGAAATAAGCTTTTCTTCTAAGATTGCCCAAATCAGTTATAAAAGAATACTTTACTTTTATGTTCTCATGGCCCATTAAATCTTTTTTAATGCAGTATTCCTTTAAATCAATAAGTTTTGAATGTACCAAAGTACAATAAGCTGCAGTTTTCACCAAAAAGAGAGCTTATTATTCAAATATGTCTATATTGATCATCATTCATTCACTAAACAGTATTAACCTCGGTCTTAAAAATGTGGACTAGGATTTTATGATTTATTCAGGCAAACAGACCTTTCAGGTTCTGGGTGCAGTGTTGGACACAATTTATCCATGTAGGCATTCCTATTAGACTCTTGTCATTTAATACTGTGCTTGTGAATATTTCCTCCTTTCTGCTTCATTTTTTTAATCTCAGATTCTGAAAATGACTATATTGTTTTAATTCAGTGTCTACGCAGCAGTATTCTCAGTGAGAGACTGCAAACGCAAACTCTGTTTTGGGACTAAACATTGCAGAAGATCATGCAGAGGAAATCATTTCAATACAGACCTACTTTTTTGAGAAAACCATTGCATTTCTAAATCTGTTACTGTTGGAAGACAATGATGAGCTGCTCCCGGCTTCCAGAACCTGCAACACTGAGAAATCAGCATCATTTAGTTCCCAGAAAATGCTTCTTTGTACAAAGGCATTATTTTGCCACTATGAGAGGTTGCTACTCTGGCTGAATTCAGAACTAAGTACGAGATGTAATGACCAAAATTTTCTTCCTCATATGTAGGCAAGATCCATGCCATCATCTGGGAGACCTTCTTATAGCAGTGGCTAAAAGGTGTTATAGTAGTGGCTAAAATATTATGACATGAGACCAGCAAGAGAGCTTAGACTCTAAAAAGATTTATTTGAGAAAGCACCGAAGAAATAAGTATTATAATTTCTTACATGTGCTGAACCAAAGGAAAGAGTTTTAGTTAGAACCTTGCTCAGAACGGCAGTTTATGCTGTAAGCTAATATTTGTGCCAGAACTGGGATGTGCAACCAGCACTCTCAAGGTCTCCTTTTGACATTTAAACCACAAGGATAACCTTTGTTTTATCCTATAGTATGCTAAAAGGATTTTATTTACTGGAAGGAAAACCTTAGTCTCCTGTTAAGGCCTGGGGCAGCCAGTGTAGTTTCACACCACAGCAAGGGAGAGCAACAAGACTTTTACAGCTGTACAAGAAGGTACACATGTTTTCCTTTGTATCCCAGGAACACGGTACAGCAAGACTCCTCATAGTATGACACTTCAGTTATAGCAGAAGTGATCTGGAAAGGAACCATGAGCATAATTTTTGGCTTCGTCTTGCTTGTCAGTTGACCACAGCCAGCAACTAAGCCCCTACCAGCCACTTGCTCACTGCCTACCCACCCCCATGCCCTGCTTCCCCCCTCGCAGGATGGGGGGGAGAATTGGAAGAGCAAAAGTGAGAAAAAAATTGTGGGTCAAGATAAAGTCTGTTTAATAAGTGAAGGAAAGAGAAAAAAAGCGAGTGATACAAAGGCATCACTCACCACCTCCTACAAGCAGACCTATGTCCAGCCAGTCTCAAAGTAATGGCTACTTTAAAGAGATTTTAAAACTCCCCAGTTTTGTGGCTCTGAAGATGCAAAGTGGAGAACAGACTACCACTGACAAGCTCTCACACCTTCCTTCGTTTTTAAAAAAAAAAAAATTCTTTTTTTTTTTTATTATTTTCATCTGCCTCGCTAATCCTTCTCAAAAGGGACTTCTATTAACAAAATAAAATCTGACCTTATAAATTTCTTATTCAGTTTTACAGGTCATGAGGTTTAAGCTATTCAGATAATGTCAGCAGCTGTTTTTGATGTTTACCCAGCCTGAACTGACCCTGAACTGAATGTTTGTCACTAACAAATAAAAAGTTCTAATGAGTTTAGTATTGATTTTCAAAGTTTTTCTTTTTGGAATTTGTTTTCATACACACGCATGAGAGTACTTCGCAATGTGATAACTGGGGATGCACGGGAGGGGTCATTTTCTGTTCTAATAACCAGTATCATGCAAAATACTTTATTCCAGGTCCTTTTTAAGTGCAGGAAAAATTGTAGCTGAAAGAGAGACCTTGACTTTTGCCATCTAGCGCTACTTGTCCTTGCTAGCTTAACCGCTGACACAGAAGGCATGCTTGGAGCATATTTAGAGAGATCATAATAAATTAAATAACCTTTCTTGAGGATGTAAAATATGATCTTGTGTTTAGTGCTCTAGATTACTGGCAACTAACTTAACCCGAGAGTTTAAAACAAATCATTTTTTCACTGTTCATTTGCTAAAAGGTGGTAAAAAGCACTCACTTACACTAAAATCTTGGTGAATGTCTTGACAGACACCTATCTCAGGGATGTAGGTTTTTATATTCCTATGCAAATGGTGTTAATTCATTTCCTAAAGCGGTTTGGCACATTAGAATTTTCTTGGCCTAAAACTCATAAATGTGAACATTTCGCTTCCAGAAGGTAGACAGTTGTTGGCTTTAAGTCCTAATAATGGCAGCTGTCTGTATAAATTGGATTTTAAGATACGAAACTAGTATTTTATACTTACTATCCAAAAACTAAGGCACCAAAAATTATTATTTCCATAGCTTTACCTTGCAGCTTGCTGTAGGTCTCCTTTCTGTCTCTCAAAATTGTGATGCAAGAGGCTATTGCCAGGGAGCAGCAAAAGCAGCTGCTCTGTGAAGCAAATTGAGGTAGGAGCCAAGGGTGAGAGCAGAGGAGACCGGGTGCCCTGCCAGGCGAGGGGTGCTGGGTGTCAGGGGTACCTGACAAGAAGGGCAGAGCAGGTCTGGGGATGGTAACCAGGCTCAGCCAATGGTTCAGTGACCAGCAGACAAGTCCACAGTGACAGAGCAGATCCGAGATGGGGTACAAGGTACAAGGCTGAGCGCAGCCACAGCTGCAACAGGTCGGGTAAGGATCAAGGGCAAAGGCCTGGATTAAATGCAGCTCCAAACAGAAGGGCAGCAGGGGAATGATGTAGGACAGACTGCTCCCAGGTCTTTTGATGGAAGCATCTTCCAAGGTCTCACAGCTGCACCATATCAGCTTTTAGCCCAGGAGAAGGGTCCAGGGAGGGGAAAAGAGATTGCAGGCTCTGTTGATACAGGTAGAGCTCCGATGGCTGTGCAGGCATGGTGAGGCTGAGAGAGTATAGAGCTAGTGAAGGCTTCCCATCTGTTTGGGCAAAATTCAGATTCACCACAGTGCTAGAGTAGATTTAGGTGGGAGAAGATGGCTGAGTGAAAGTCTGAGAGAAGGTAATGACGCTTGCAGGAGCTAGCAGTAAGTATCTCTCTCCTTTTTTTCACTTTCTTCAGCTATTCTGCTATATTGCTTGGTCTGGGTTGTTTGCTTTCAACCTGGATTCAAATAGGGAAGTCTGAACAAATCAAGATTTTGTGCATTAAAGATGAGCAGCACCTGGTTATGTTGCATCTTTTAGTAAAGCCATTTCTACCCAAAGATCACTTTGAATAGTAAACACATGAGAGATTTGTGAAAGGACAATGACAAAAAATAAATTAATGTTTCTTTATGAAGATGTTACTCAGGTAAGGCTCTGTGAGAAATAGCCAGTCCTTGATTGCTTAAATATGAATTGTAGCTTTAAAGAGATAAGTTCAGTGGATTTGGGGGCTGTTTGTTTGCTTTTATGTTTATAATAATCAAGGTGCTACTTTCTAAACAAGACATTGCAGTCTCAAACAAAACATGAACAATATTTGATTTAATTTTTTAATGTGAACTAAATTTGTTTTAATGCTCCATTCTTAATACACTTTTATTTTTTTCTAATCCACCGAAATTTTTCTAATCCACTGCCTTTTCAAACGCATAGTGAGTTGAAAGCTGTTGCCTGGACCACAGGTGGCAGTACGTGTTTAAGTATGAATATATCTAAGAAGCTTGTGTCAGTATAGGAAGAAACTTGATCCTTGCTTGTTCTAGTTCAGCTAATTAAGATCAAATATTATGTTTCTTAAACTGTGTGAAGTTTAAGTGAAACCTTAGTTTAAAAGGTTGTAGTATGTTTAGTAAAGTAATGAAAATGAGACTTGTTTATGTCCTTAAAGTAACTGTGGTAACAATAAGTAACGCTGTACAATAGGAAAAGGCTCTGAATATTTTCTGTTCTGATTGCTGGTTTTAGGTGGATGAATTAGCTTATCAAAGCTAGACATGGACGGATTTGTTAATGGTCTCATTCCTACCCGGGCATGTATGAGCTCCAGCATTTTTCTAATCTGCTTTGGATTTGTTTACTGTTACTAAGACTAGACAGTGGTTACTGACTGCTTGTAATATAACTACCAGAGGCTGATTCAAACTTTCAAGAGACTATTATTCTGAATAAAAGTATGCTAGGAAGCTATTTATATCCAATAAAAAAAATACTATTTTTGCCATCTGTAATAGTTAAATAATATATCTGCAATAGTTAAATATTACCATTTCTGTAGCACCCTTTACTACAGCTGTCTGATAAATTCTGAGGTATGAAGTGATTAAAAGTCTCATAGTGAAACCGCACAGTGGAAAAAAAAGTAGTAAGGGAGCAGCTGGATCCACATACACTGTGGCTCATGTTAGACTCAAACAGGGACAACTAGAAGAGCTATTAGGCTTTATTTTTCCATTTGAGGCTCAGCATCATCTAGGCATTCAGGGATGGCGATCCAAGGTTTCCTTCTACCTGCTAATCTTTCTAAATGACCAGAGAGCAGTATGGGAGAGAGAGAGTGTTTGAAAAATTATGTAGCTACTAGACCGTTACCCTAGATTCTTCTGGATATTATTTGCTATTTCTTTTTATAGAGTCGGGGGGGGGGGGCGGGGAAGTGATGATTACACATATGAAAATAGCTGTAGTAGAATTTCTTGTCTCTAGAAGGAAATGACCTTGAATTCAATTTCTGCAAAATACATAAGTAGTATTTTATTGCTAAAAGGCTGTGTCTTTTGAGTTAGTTTTCCAACATAAAGTGAGCATCTTGCTAACAGAACTGTTTTAGAAATGCAGTCATGTCACTATTCTCAGTCTCCAATGACTAAATTACTAGACAACTGTGTTTATATAGAGTTTATAGTAAAGAGGTTTTGTACTATTGTTATCCACATGTGAAAGATTTTTGTCATTTTTTTTTCCTCCTCCTAGATATTTTACGACATTTATACAGAAAAGCCTGTTCCTACTCTGTCTTTATTTTACAAGGTTAATGTAAAATGAGTGAGGCCTTGAATGAGCAACTCTCCAAGGACCATGCTAGGAGTCTTTCCTAAGCATTCTCTCAATTAATTCCTCTTTCTCAAATATATCCATATATTATATGTGCATATATGTTAAAAAATACATATTTTTAAACGTTGAATACAGTATTACATTAAAACCCCTATCAACGTTCTGTACAATGTGGTTATTAACTTCCTTCTTTTGGTGGGAATATCTTACTAGAAAATGGATGATACATCCTAGAGTTACATTTGCCTTCTCCATGATGCCTGACATTCAGCCACTGATTAACTGGTATCCTTGGGATTTTTCTGGCTCTTTCACCTTGTTCATCATCTCAGAACAACACTTTGCCTCTGTCTCCAAGTGCTGGACTTTGCATGCAATATCATTACCCTTTTATCCTTTTTCTCTGTAGTATCATTGAATCACAATCAAAGTTAACTAGTTTTTTTGCAGTGACAGTGCTCCTCCAGTTTTTAATCTTAACGTATTTCATTAGTAGTCCTGGCCTTTGTGCAAACATCATTAATGAAAATGTAATAAAATCCAGCACGTTAAAAAAAAAAAAAAAATGATGTCTCTAGATGGAAAGTAAAGATCCGGTGTTGTAGATGGGATGGTGAGATGTTGTAGATGTTCTGATACACCAAGGAGAAGAGTTTATGAACTTGAATATAACACTGCTTCAGAAGAGACTTTGCATGAGTTTTGTTTCAGCAAATAAAATTAATAGTTCACTTCAGACATTACCTTGGAAGACTGTAATAAATTACTTGCTTATGATGAATTTTTTCATATTAATTAACTTTGTTGAAATATGGAGGAGAATATACTCCCTGCTCCTTAATGTTTCTGCTGTTCCATTAGGTTTTTTGAGTTCAGGACAGGAGATCAACTTGCAGGTTATTTCTATTGTTTACTTACATAAACTTTAACTGATGTTCTACCTGAGTTAGAGTGGGGAAAAAATTGCCCTGGTCTTTTGGGGGAGAAAAAACCCCAACCTATGGTTGGCATGATGAGTCCTAAAACACCTGCTATGCTACTGTATCTAGAAATGGAGGAAATACTTTTAAACTTCTATTATTATTACTTTATCATTAAAAGGGGAATTTTCTGAAATTACTTTTTTATTTTGGTGTTTCAGAAAGAAAATGTAATCTCTTAATTCTGAGAGATACAAATAATTGTTTGAAAAGCCTTATCCTGAGGTTCCGTGGTTCAAAAAAGAGTCATTTAAGGCATTACAGATTTTTGCTGGAATGTGAGCTTCCCGTGCAATGCTTAGGGTCAAATGTATTAGTTGGGTATATGAACCAGAAAATAGCACATAGTGGACTCCTGTTACCTCTTTTCTTAGTTCTGCTGTAACTTTTTCTCAAATGCTGTATACAATTTTGCTATCAATCATTTAAAGAGGAAATTGATAAGTCATATTCAGAAAAGAGGTCAGTCCAGTAGGCAGACTCCATTTAGTTTTCAAGGAGAAGTTTTGGTTCCCCTACTGATAAACCAACCTAAAAAAATGAAAATCTTAATATCATTCAATGACCCAACAGATGCAAATTGTGATCCTAAAGTCTAGCATCACCTTAACAGCTTCTAAGAATTGAGAGTATTTTAGCGCCAGGAGCTCCACAACTGCCAAGTTGTGTGCTTTTTTTTTTTTTAAAAAGAGTAAGAAGTCCCAAAGCCCACCTTTCTTTTTCAAATAAATCTGGCCTAGTGCTCTTCTATACTTTCAGGGTAAAAGTCATGTTTCTATACATATTTTTAATAGATATTCCTTATTTATAAGCTACACACTTTTTAATCAAATTGTCAAGAGATAGAGACAGGAAGTGATAAAATTGTGTTAACTATTCCAACCAAAAACTTGGCTTATCCTTCAGTTGTTTGATGGTCCCTTGTATAATTAAGGAATAGATAGAGCTTCCTGCCTCCCTTTTTTCTGATTTAAACTGCCTCCCTCCAAAATTTATCACAACAGTGAGTGTATCTGGGGCTTCTAAACCAAGTATGGTGCTCAGCAGCTCAAGGACAGGACAGGAACAAAATGCTTCACTTGTCACTGTGTTGAATGACTCGCCACAGTTTCTTTCATTGTAAAGCAGTTTGCATATGAAAGGTGTCTCACTGAAGCAAATTCTTGATTTAACCTTATTCAAAACAGTGCTTGGCTCAATAGATGTTCACGTTAGCCTCAAGATACGGCAAAATCACCTCGGTGCCCAACTGGAGTGGTGCATTTTGGTGTGTGGGTTTTGTTTGGGTTTTTCTGTGGGTTTTTTGGTGGTTGGGTGTGGGGGTTTTTTGGTTTGTTTGTTTCTGAAGCAATCCTAGAGGTAGAACACAGCAGTCTTTCCAGTATCTTGTACAAGGGAAAAAGTGAGGCTAAATGCTACACTGATATGCTGTAAATAAAGTATCAACAAATTCTGTTCTGTATACTTCAAATAGTGTAGGATTAAAAAACAGTAGGGTGGTTTGACACTGGGGAGAGTTTGCAAATGTTTGAAGTAACCAGTCCTACTGTTTCATCTGTAAATAGGTGTGTGCAAGTTGAAGTGCTTTTGACCACTGCTTTCCATTTTTCTGATTTTTCTCAACAAAATATAACTTCTGAAAAAGTAGTATACGGAGCTCCTCCATACATGTGATAGAGAGTCTATTATGGCATAAAGGCACTTTTGCACTATAAGATCATCTTTTGTCTTGAACACTATCCACCTGTGAAATTTTTTTATTTCATTGTTTCTCTATGACGTAAGGAAACTTTCTACACCTCCATAAATCACAGAACTTTCATAGATTTTATTCATTTGACATTCCATGAATTTTTCAAAACCTGTCATTAAGCTAAGATAAAAAAATGTGAGTTCAATTTATTAATAGAAATGATGCAATAGCATTTCCATGGTAAAGCATTTGATACTGCATTTTGGTTGGCAAAAGAATGGAATAGTCTGGCAATTCAAAAACATATCTTTAGAGATTCACGTAATATTAGTGAGTGTCGTTTACAGGATTGGGATTTGAGAACTTCATGAATGGTGTGCCCTACTCCAGATGGTATGGGGAAGCAATCAGAACAGTGACGAGCTTTGTGAAGGTCTTAGATAATTGTATATAGCTAAAAAACATGCTTCAGGGGGCTCACTTGCACTTGGGTGTTATTCATATTGTCACTTCATCAAAGCCAAAGATGCAAAAACTTTGTATGAACTTGAATTTATGGTCTGGAGGAGTTGTTGTTATTGCATTTTGGTTGACCATTGTGAATACAGGAGGACTGAGAAGCTACTATAACCAAACAGATTCATAACCTACTTATGCTGTGAGGGGAAAAAAAAAAACCCGCCAAACAAACAAAAAAACCCCACCAGCATTCCTTTATTAAAAAAAAAAATTAAAATTGTATACTTGCTTCATATCCATTAATAACTATAAAGAAGACACTTTAAACTAGTAGTAGTACATCTTGTAGGAAGGTCTGGTATGAAAATTCATAATAAAGGCCTAGTAAAAGAAAGTTTTTATAATTGAAAAGTAACTGCTAATACAAACTAGTATTTAATTACTTTTCAGAATTAAATTTAAAGCTTATCATTATAGAGACAGAATTAAGGTTGGTTTAGATTTACTTCTACAATTTGACACTTTTGGATGTTCACTCAGTCGTATTAGTGTGTTGTATTGCATGACTATTACTTCAGATTCCTAATTCTGAAATATCTTCCTTTGGAAAACTAAAGCAAACATTTTCTTTAATTCATTTTACAACTAAAATATTACATAAATGTAGCATACTGTAATGGCGCTCTACAAAATTCTCTGTTCATAGCTGTCTAGTTTTGTGCTGGGAAAGTTCCTTTAGGTACCCACAGATTCACCTACGGGGATACCTAAAACTGTCCTAATTGTGCAGGTGCCTAAAATCTTAGCACGTTGGAGTCAGAAGCTGTCCGTTCTTCTGCTTTATTACCCCGAGAGGTCTCTCATCAACGCGTAAAGGTGCTTTGAGCACCACTGATTATATTCCTGCGGGATTCAGCTTAGCACAAAAAATTGCCATCTAATCAATATGTGTGATGACCTGTGTTGCATCCAGAGGAGCCGGTTGCGGTGATTGCATAGATGGTGCTTTTTGATTGGTGTCAGTCTGCCTGCCTCATGTCTCCGAATGGCAGGCTGCTGCAGGGAGGCATAAACAGAACCAGTAGCTAGAGTAAACAGCAAAAGGGTTTGAATTGATCTTTTTAGATGAAACACAGCACTGAAATATTTAAAAATTGAAATTGTAATCGGTTCTATTAATAATGAAAGAATAATAACATGCACAGTTTGTTCTAGAAAGAATTTCTTCATGAAGCCCCTTTGATTTAGTTAAGTGCCTACACGTACAGTTTAAGGGTCTAAATCATTAAAATACATGACTTCTTTCTCTCCATTTGGAGAGATACTGTGGATACTGCATAGAAGGTCTGATGTTTCACTGATTCAAAACAATAAAAATGTTAGGCCAATACATACACAATTTTTGCTCTGTGTGCATATGTGTTTTGCACTGACATCCTAATTGTAAGCGAAGCCATTAAATTAATGTCCTATTTCTGAAGCACAAGCTTGCAGACAAACAATTGTAGGTATTGAACAAGGAATACAATTTACTGTATTGTTAATTTTTTTAACGACTTATAAAGAGGTTATTGGTGACTGAGCCCAAACATCTTTTACACTTGTAGAAGCAAAGAAATACAGACAGATAACCAATTTCAGACAAAATACTTTAGGGGCCAAGGAGTCAGAACTCTTTTTCTGCATGTTTTATAGTAGACTTCATTATTCAATACAAGAGTGAAAAATATCAGCATGGGGGAAAAATGGAAGACTAAAAAATTAAGCATATCACATTTTTCTGCTCCACGTTAATATACCTTATTAATTTTTTGGCCTGCACATGCTTCTGTTGATAGACACAGTTTATTGGTGGGATCCTATTTTATTTAAAATGTAGTGCTTCTTAAGTTACTGTTTCCTCTGCTCAACCTTATGTGCTGGGCAGGGGGGGAGTGAGCGAGCGGCTGTGCAGTGCTTAGTTGTCAGCTGGGCTTAAACCACGACACCTTATTACCTCTCACCCTCTACACCCTTCAGATGAGAGGCAGTAATCCATTACGCATAGCTGTGATACACTGTCGTGCAAAGTAACATGCCTTACCCATCAAACTGCCTTCACTAGAGGTGCTTTAAAGGTAACATTTTGGGGCTGAAGGGAGAGGAAGGATGTTTTGCTTTGTTTGGGTATTCAGACAAACTAGGAAAACATAGTTAGATACTGTAACTTAACATGCTTATTTAGTATGGTAATAGCTTGCAGAAGGAGATTTATTTTCTAAAATGAGCTAATTCTATCACTGATTATGATCTAAATGTACTTTCCTACCTGATAAGGTTCGGATGTGGTACACCACCACCCCACCCTGGTACCTATTTCTTGTTATTCTCGTTTTGATTCTCAACTTCAGTGCAGGAGGAATTTTATGGCATTTAAAGTTGTGCTGGTTTTGAAAATGCTAATTCAGGCAACTGCTCTCTCCTTCAGCTCTTCTTTCCTGGGCTGGAAGTTGATACTGAGTAACTGCTGGATGAAAGAGAAACCATCACAGCCCTCCACTGTATTAGTGCACAATGAACTGCTGGTTGCAGAGCAGTAGTAGGGAAATGGAAGTGGTGGTATTATTCTCTAATCGCAGGCTGATGAATCATAGAATCATTTAAGTTGGAAAAAACCTTTAAGATCATTGAATCCAACCCTTAACCTAATGCTGCCAAGTTCACCACTAAACTACATCCCTATGTGCCACATCTACAAGTCTTTTAAATACCTCCAGGGATGGTGACTCCACCACCTCCCTGGGCAGCCTGTTACAGTGCTTGATAACCCTTTCAATAAAGAATTTTTTCCTAATATCCAGCCTAAACCTCCCCTGGCACAACTTGAGGCCATTTCCTCTTGTCCTGTCGCTAGTTACGTGGGAGAAGAGACCAACACCCACCTCCCACACCCCCCTTTCAGGTAGTTGCAGAGAGTGATGAGGTCTCCCCTCAGCCTCCTCTTCTCCAGACTGAACAACCCCAGCTCCCTCAGCCGCTCCTCATCAGACTTGTGCTCCAGACCCCTCACCAGCTCCGTCGCCCTTCTCTGGACATGCTCCAGCACCTCAATGTCCTTCTTGGAGTGAGGGGCCCAAAACTGAACACAGCATTTGAGATGTGGCCTCACCAGCACCGAGTACAGGGGCACGATCCCCTCCCCACTCCTGCTGGCCACACCATTTCTGATACAGGCCAGGATGCCATTGGCCTTCTTGGCCACCTGGGCACACTGCTGGCTCATATTCAGCCGGCTGTCAATCAACACCCCCAGGTCCTTTTCTGCAGGGCAGCTTTCCAGCCACTCGTCCCCAAGCCTGCAGCGTTGCATGGGGTTGTTGTGACCCAAGTGCAGGACCCGGCACTTGGCCTTGTTGAACCTCATACAATTGGCCTGGGCCCATGGATCCAGCCTGTCCAGATCCCTCTGCAGAGCCTTCCTGCCCTCCAGCAGATCAACACTCCCGCCCAACTTGGTGTCATCTGCAAACTTGCTGAGGGAGCACTCAATCCCCTTGTCCAGATCATTAATAAAGATATTAGACAGAACTGGCCCCAAAACTGAGCCCTGGGGAACACCATTTGTGACCGGCCGCCAACTGGATTTAACTCCATTCACCACAACCCTTTGGGCCCGGCCATCCAGCCAGTTTTCGCCTAGTGAAGAGTGAAGCTGCTTAACTTCAAACTACAAGAAGTCTGATCTCCCAAAAACTACTTTTCATCAATTTTACCATCAAGTCTCCTGAAAACAGCAGGTCTTGATCAGTATTCAGAAAGCCAGGAGTTGCCAGGACAGTGTGAGAGGGACGTGTTGATTCCTCTAATGAAGACACACAACTGAGTGACAGAGAACGAAAATGCAATGTTATCAGCACCCTAACATCATGTAACACAGAAATACGGCTGTCTACTGGTGAACCCGTAACTTGCCATTTCAGCATGCTGAACATGAGGCCATGATTTCAGCATACTTCTAAAACAATTCTAAAATGAGAAAGAAAAAAGCTTGTTCTATCCCAAATCTTCATATATCTACTACTGCCTCTGAACAGAAAATAATAGAGACGTGTCATTTCTGAAATTCATATCTCGCTTTCAGGGAAGCACAAATTCTGCTCCTGATAAACATTACTGTTGCTGGTGAAACTTAACAGTTAAAACTTTGCAACACAAATTGTGCGTTTTCACTGCCTTTTAATGGTAATCTATGTCAATCGCCAACTCATTACAAACCTTTTTCATGCATCATCAGAAATGCGATACCTGAGGGGATGGCCTTTCTTATTCCACTGAAAACCTGTTGTACCTGCTATTTACTTTAAGGTACAAAATGTAGTCTAGAAACTAGCAGACCAAAACAATGACTACATCACACTCTAATTATTTTTGCAGGAAAAATCTTACTTTCTCTACGGACATAAAACTCACTAATGATCCTTAGCAAAGAACAATTTAGCAATGAGTGTTGCATGTAAAGGAACACCACGTTTAGATCTATGTTTTTTTTGCTTTACATCACAAACCTAAAATTAAAGAAGAACATTGCCCTGTCTTTCAAAATCATGCCGTCCTCAAAAATTACAGCATGGCAATTGGGCATCTTTACTGAGCCCATCACTTTATAATTATTGTGAACAGTTTTCTGCTTCCTAAACTTTTCTTAGGTTAGTGTGTGTTTGTTTGTGAGGGTGTTTGTTTGGTTGGTTGTTTTTAGTTTGTTTTTTTTAATCTAGACAAAAATTGAGGTCAATTCTTTGGACTGTGCCTCTGAGCAGCCAAGAAGGTACAGATGAAGTTGGAAAAAGAAACAAAGGTGCCTATATGAGCAGTCTAAGTGGCTGACCCCACGTTGTAAATCAAAGCAGTTCTATGATTTACTCCAGCTTACACAGTCTAAGCCAATTCATTTTGGAGTTGTCTAGCAGTGGAGTGTTCAGTCATGGTTACAAAAGACCTGCCCCAGCCTTAGGAATTTTGGGGAGATTTAGATGTTGATAGTTTAGGATTGTTCTGCTAGCTCATCAATATATGAGGAACTCAAGTGCACTGTGGGAAATTCCCAAGCTGGAAGACATAACACTGTTAGATTTTTTTTTTTTTTTTTTTCCTGGTGCAAGAATAAATCTGTGTCTCAGAAGATTTAGTATTTGCTTACTTATCACAGCAGAAGTCTGGGATTTAGGAAGCCTGCATTCTGAGAAAGACAATATTCTTATCATATGACAGGTCTGTGAAACAATCGGGTTGTCATGCATTATTCCTGCAGTTTGCTTTAGTTCACCATGAACACGATAGCACAGGCCACTCACTCAAATAGATCAATGGGTAGAGCTGTTGTCTTCTGACTGTTGCCCTCATTTTGGAAAAATTCCCCCTTGTTACCAAGATTCTGAAGCAGAAAGGAGCTGTGTTGATAACTGGAGAGAAATATAATGTAAACAAGTAAAAATAATTGGTTTAATGTATTTTCCTGATTTCCTCTCCCCACCCCTCCCCACCTTGTATTTTCTCTCTCTCGCAGGAGGAAAGTGAAGTCAGGTACTATTAAGCAATGGACATACTGAGTCTCACCGTCAAAGGGATCAAAGTTCAACCTCTGCTTTAAATGTGTTTCACTGCATCCACCAGTCTTTTTCACTCATCTTGCAGTGTAAAATCTTCCTGTGGATTACTTAGCACAGGTTCCTCAATTGGGCCAGAGCTATATGTTTCTTTTTTAAGGAACAAATACATGCATATCAACTGAAACCCATCCATGGTGGGTTTCTGTGTTTATTTTGGTTTTAGTTTTTGTTTGGATTCTTTGTTAGTGGAGCGAAGGTGTTGGGGCGGTGGTGGTGGTGGTGTTGGTTTTGTTTGGTTTGTTGTTTTTTTTTTTTTTTAAGGAATAGTCTTAAAATTTGGATGAGAAATAAAATTTGGATGGACAAAAAGTATATAGTTGTACCCGTATGTGGAGTACAGATGTGTATGATAGGAAAACATTGATGAAAGCTCAGCAGTTTTAGTAGCAGTTAAATGACAAGACTCCATGCAACTTCTTCATACTTTTTTGTCTATATCATGAGTGGCAATTCAATCTGTATCTTTTAACCACCGAGTTTTGCGGCGTTTCCATTCTCTAGCCATTTCTAACCAGTGGTTATGTCCTATAATTTCCTGTAGATTAATAATGGAGGCTTTATATGGTAACATAAACCAGAATTCAAGAAATATCGAAGAGCAGTTTAAAACCTAGAAGGCAAATGTCAGGGCAACATGAAATAAGTAGCACTTATTAGTTGTAGTTTTATAAAATTAAATCATATTCCATGTGATAGTAGTGATTTTTCAAAGCCTGTTGCTCAAACTACCAGATAAAGTGAAAATCTATAAAACCTCTGTGGAATTGCTCTGTTTTTAAATGGTACTTTTCAAGGGGACTCTCCCAATGCTTCAAACCTTGTAATGATTTTCTTCACAGTCCTCAGCAAATTAGTCTGTTCTTTTGATAAGTAATCAATGGTTCTCGCATCTACTGTACAAACAGAAAAAATATAGTTTGATTGCTGGGAAGGTGTTGGTTTGTTTGGTTTTTTTTATTTTTAGACTTCTGAAAAAACATGATAGGAGGATTCCCTTAAGCTTATGAATGCATGGAATTCTTTTTCATAACATCTTATGTTACTATAGCTAGTAAATTGTCAGTACTCTTTGGGCTATTTAATGTTGTTCTGCTTTCAGTAGCACCTTTACAGATGTATAAAACTTTGGCTTAGCTATCAGAATGTGCTGTTAGGTAGATCAACTGACCTGGTTGTGTCAAATGAAATAACTTTGGTTGTACCCATCTATGAGTTAGGAATATCTTGAACACTGAACAGAGATCCCCGTGAACTCGATGAATGTTTTCTGCTGTGGTATATGTGAATTATTGGTATTGTTCACACAATGTATTCATATTGACAAATTCAGCATGCAATTGCAGATAAACTCTTGGAAAATGGAAGTTTTAGAGATGACAGAATAAAGAGTGGAATTAATGAAGTAAAAAGTCAAAGTGCACCGTGCTAAGCTTCATGCAATCCATGTGATTGAACTTCCTTTAAATAAGTAAATATATATATAATTTTTTTTCAGAAGTATAACATTCTCCTCTACCTTTTACCAGCCACTCTTCTAATCTCATTGGACCTCTATGTGCTTCTTAAACATGTTCTTTTTTTTTTTTTTTTTTCCCTCCTTGTGTGACTGCAGTCATGGCCTCTGTCTTGGGGCAGAACTGTAAAGCAAAGCTGGGTGGGCCTCTGTGATTATGACAGTATTTGCTTTTTCAGATTTGATGTACCTCCTAAGATATATCTACCCTGTTTCCATTGCACTTATTGGTTCTATGGTACTCATGAGTTAACCAAAACAAATGGAGAAAGAGAACAATGTATTCGGGAAACAAGAAAATAGTGTGAATTCTACAAGATTTTAATGTACCTTTTTCATTCTTTAATTGTGTTTTTAATGAGGCCTGATATTCCCACCTGGCAACTGTTTGACATAAATCAAAAGAATTTTAATTACTCCAAGAAAGATGATTGATTAGAGCTACTTTTTCTTCAATTGCATGTTCATTCATTTAGAATGTAATACAAATGAATATTTTTTTTAATTACTAAACCTTTAACTGGTTTTAAAGGAAGACAACCAGAAAGCTAGAAAACAGTATTTGTTTTACAGGTATATAACCCACACAGTCTTTGTGAGCAGTCCTTTAACTTCATTTTGAAGTTTTTACTTCATATCTGTTAGATAAAATATATTTACTGTTTCACCATAATTAACTTTCGCTTCTTCGGTGGCAATTTGAACTGGAACTTTTGGCTTCAGTGGAATAAATTGCAAAACTTACGACAAGACCTGATGCTTTCTGTTCAGGTACTTCCATATGCTACAATACTGCAATTAGAGAGCAGAACTGTTCCTCATACCTATGAACTGGAAAACGTGCTAAGAAAACAGGTTAAAACTTAAATTAAAACGCATAGATACAAACTTCTGTGTGATTAACATTAAAATGCACCTATACACTTCAAAATAGATGTAAACACATAAAGAACTCCCACCCACTTCCCCCATCTCCTTTCCATCAAAAACTTCATCATGCATAGTATGCCAAATACTGCAAAAGCGAGTGAGTTTTCACCTCCATAGCAATGGCTCTGACCACAGAAGGCTTGTAATGCTTTGTGTCTGCTCGAGTATGCATTACCATCTGGTGTCCAGTTGGAGAACTACAACACGTGTGTGTTTGTGTCTGTGTGTGTGTATAGATATACGTGCACGCATCTACATACACTTATACGTATGTACACGTAACAGTTATGCACGTTGTTAATGCATTACCATCTGGTGTCTGATGCTAAAATTCTATCATAGCGAGTGAGATCTAGAATCCCCTGAAGGGAACTCACAGTGGTAGGACCCTGAAACATTCAGCATACTTGTTTAAATACAAATTATTTTTAAAAAAAGTGTATCAAAGCTTTTGTTAAACTTAATATTTCATTAATGAAATATAGTGAACATTGACCCAGAGCCACAAAGAATGGTTATATTGTGGAGGTATTGAACCAGAACATAAGAGTTTGGGGCTTTGATTTTTGGTTTCTTAATGTAGTTTTTTGCTCCTTCTGCAGTAGAAGCTACAATCTTCTATATAGATGTTACTTAAGAAGGCAATCAGTTATTTTCTAATTTATATTCTAGTTCTGAAAGAATTTATATCTATTTGTGGTGCAGCTAACTCCCAGGTTCTAATGATTTATATTCATTATAAATATGACTAATGAAACTTAGGAACTTGTATTTCATATTTATAGATATCGATCAGTTCATGTGAAAGATTTCTTTCTATTGACTTCCAAATTATGTATGAGAAGCTTTATTTATCTAATGGTACCTAAGACTGAAAAAAAGAAAGTATTATTTTTCTCTAGGAAAAATCAGTCATGCAACTGTTCAACAGCGTACTAGTCAATTGGGTCAAAAACTTTTTACCAGAATTGCTAGTTGGGAACAAAACTGAAAGGAGACACAAATTGAATAGACCATTGTTCTGGCAGATATCTGCAAACATAAAAATCTATAAGGGTAAAAAACCCACCATACATCAGTATCAACACTAGCATGGAAGTCCATAGTTCATGTGGAATAATGTAGAAATCAAGGGTGGTTTTGAGAGTGAAGGAGATTGAGTCTGTCCTCAAAAACTGAATTTACAAGTAAATACCATTGGCAATTCATATTGCAGTCACATTAACTCCAGATTAATTCATCTTGATTAATGTTGTTATGATGAATATCAAAGACATTAATAATGATTAACCTATTTATTGCAGCATCTTGCTGACTGGGATAATATTTTGTAAAACTGGCACTAGCATTGTGCATCTGTCTTTGCTATTTATGTAGACCTAGATGCAGAATAATTTATAGGACAACTTCTACAGCTCTAAAAATGTAGGCTTGGCTGTTTCTGTGCCTGATCACAAACTCACTGGCACATGCCAACAGGCTTAGTGAATGCCAGATGAGTTTCTGTTTCTTCGTTTTGTAAGCTTGTGTTATTACATATCAATATATTTTCGTTCCTGAATATAGACTAACTACTCAAAAGTGATGGGCATAACTTATATACTTTAGGTGTCTTTTCCACGAGTCATATAAAAAAAAAAAGGAGCTACACGCAAATCAAGAATACTCCTTATCCATATTGCTCGCCACTGGATTTTAAAAGATACTTTAACCTCTTTGAAGTTATCTAACCCACTCAATAAGACTATTAGATATAGAGAAAGTTAAACATACATATACTTCTGCAAGACTGACATCTGAAACTCGAATGTACATGGTGTCTTGCATAAGAATGGAATAAATATCTACTCTAAATGATAGTGAAAGTTTAACTACTTTCCAAATGCTCCACTTAGAGAAAAAGATAGTGTGCTTTTCCAATTGTAGTAATACCTAGAAAACAGATGACTTTTTGCATTTGCAGAGATTGTCCAGATATTAAGGACTTAAACTCCATTAACAGATTTCTAATAGAAATTAGTCACAGAGACATGGTTTTTCTAAAATAGATAAATGTAAAGAACAAAATATTTTCCTCTCTTATTTTAAGAGAAATTTTCTAAGGATTTGACACAAAAAGAAACAAACCTTATTCATGAATGAAAGAATAATTCAAGAAAAGCTAACAAGTGGCTGATCACTAAGTAGACAATATCTAATGATAGGATTGGAATTAGTTCTGTTGGCCATCAGGAAAAACATGACATGTATTGTGGCTTACCACTTCTATAATTAAATGTGATTTGGAGGCAAGGAAGTAGTGCAGTATGGCAAAATAAACGCCTGCTCTTTTATATAGAGGAATAATTAGACATACACACTAGACAATTCTGAAAGCTGGAGAGCATTGTTTGTTCATTTGCTTCTTGATACAGGATTCAAAATTTGCCAAATGTATTGTTAAATTATAGGTTTTCTTGTTTTCTTCAGCTTTAACTCAGAAGCCTATTAATAATAGACCCAAGCTTCCAAGCATACTAGAGCTAATGCAATTTCCATTAAACAATTACATTATTTTTTATTGGGAGGAGTTATACATTTATAGGTGAAATTTTAAGGATGTCTTCTGCTAGCTCCTGATGATTTAAAACTGATGTTTTAAATCTGCAGTCTAAATTCTTCAGGAAAAACAAATTCCTGAAAGACAGTAAAAAGCCCGTTAGTGTCCTTGAGTGTATCCTTCCTGTATTAGGTGAGTAATCACTTGACACTGCTCCCACAAACCACCCAATATCAGCTATAAGAAAGCACAGAAGATACTGAAATTTGTTTCTAGTATGACGTTATCATCTTATGGAATGAAGCATGGAGGTAATCCATGTCTAAGAGGTGTCTCAAAACATTACTGCTCATGGACTTCCTCTAGAGTTTAGCTAGCCTGACTGCTTTAGGGGAGGATTTTTTTGGATAGTCTAGCAGTATATAATTATTATTATGATTTTTTGGCAATGGAATATTTCAATAATGTGAAATGAAAGAATTCCCTGGCCCATCTGAGAATCAGCTGCTCAGTATGCACTGTGTACTAGTTCAACAGCACAAGCTTTTGCAAAAAATAAGAAAAACAAAGTTTCTTTTCATTTCCTTCACCCATTAGATTGTCTTTTTGATAATTCTCACTTTGAGGAGAGGGCTATAACCCACACTTCCCATTTCACTAATGTTGCTCTCTACCACAGAATCAAACGGAAATCAGGTTGGAAAAGACCTGTAAGATCATCAAGTCCAACCACCAACCCAACACCACCATGCCCACTAAACCATGTCCCACAGTGCCACGTCCACACGTTCCTTGAACACCTCCAGTGATGGTGACTCCACCACCTCCCTGGGCAGCCTCTTCCAGTGCTTCACCACTCTCTCAGGAAAGAAAGTTTTCCTAATATCCAGCCTGAACCTCCCCTGGCACAACTTGAGGCCATTTCCTCTCGTTCTATCGCTAGTCACTTGGGAGAAGAGACCAACACCCACCTCACCACAACCCCCTTTCAGGTAGTTGTGGAGAGTGATAAGGTCTCCCCTCAGCCTCCTCTTCTCCAGACTGAACAACCCCAGTTCCCTCAGCCGCTCCTCATCAGACTTGTGCTCCAGACCCCTCACCAGCTCCGTCGCCCTTCTCTGGACACGCTCCAGCACCTCAATGTCCTTCTTGTAGTGAAGGGCCCAAAACTGAACACAGCATTCAAGGTGCGGCCTCACCAGCGCCGAGTACAGGGGCAGGGAGGGAGAAGCATCGTGAGGAGGGGTGAGGGAGAGGCCATGCAGGGTTCTCTCCAGGTCTCAGTAAGAAAGGCCTACCAACAAATGGCTTAATAAGATAACTCCTTTAATAAAAAAGAATAAGAGGAGGAATATAGACAGTTAGTAAATCTTGCATCCCTTCAGATGCTGAGCACCCCCCATTAGTGCAGCATCAGACAAAGCCTGGATGGATTTTCCTACCGTGTGCTGCACAAAGCACATGCTGGCCATGGAGAGCAGCTCTCCCCTGCAGTCAGTCAAGCTGTTACACAATTTCCTTGCAAGAAAACAGCTCTGTTCCTAAAGGACGGTTCTCATGAGAACGTCTTGCTGCCCTTTTAAATAAAGGTAAGGCCACGCAGGTGGCATAATCATCAGTACCAAGTGGGAGCTGCCTGCAGGCTCCTCAGTTACGGTGAGCTGACCAAGGCGATTCTGCAGCCGGGGAACCTGGCAGCACAGCGCAGGTCTGCGCCTGCTCGGGTCAACTCTTACACGGATCACTAGCTCCTAAACGTGCAACAGTCTTCCAGTCAGGATCAATGCAAGTATCCTGTTATCGTTATTAAGGGGATTAAAACTTTGACAAAATTGTAAAAACAGTCAGAAAGGTGAAAATACGTGGACTTTGGGTAACTTTACAGTTGTGCATGAAAATCTGTAATGCTCAGAGAACTCGATCTCATTCTGAGTAAGCCTATGGTCCTGTAGACAGCTGGATGGACAACAAGGCTAGAGAACCATTGCGGTAACTGAATGTGTTCTGGAGTGCTTGGAGGCGGAAGAATAAAAGAAAAGCTGACCTTTCTGAGAGCAATTATTTCTAACTTCAAAAATCAAGCTGCAAAAGGTAGTAGAACAGACATCCACCTGGTCTATAGTATAGTTGTGCCATTGGACTTTGTAATCATTAACAGGTTCTTGAATTAAATCTTTTCCTAGTTTGCCTAACGTGCTCTTTTAGCAAGATCTTCATCACAAAAATCTATAAGCCAAAAGGTCCCTTTCTGAGATAGGTATAGCAGGGACAGGACTGAGGTGCAGGGCTTTTTTCTGTTTTCATTGGCCGGAGTTTTCTCTCTTTCAGTCAGAACTACTGCAGGGAGAGATGCACACAATTGCTTACTGTTAGTGAGAATATGGGCATCTAAGGAAAACAGGCAATTAGAAAGAGCTTTTGCTGAGATATAAATGAAGATATGCGCTACTTTAGAACTTGTCTCACTTTTTAAATCCTTTAATTAACTCAGATGCAGCCTATGCAAATTAGTGCACTTTATTTTCTGTTGACCTCCTGACCTTTTCATGAATCTGAATTGATACCTCTTTGAACTGGTGTATCTTTTAGAACCAATATTGAATAAAAAATGCACAATTACAAAGAATCCACCATAACAGCAGCTAATTTTCCTAATAGCTAATTTAGTCTTTGTTAAACAAGGGGCACTGTGATCTAGTCTGTACTAATCTACATTCAGTGATAACCACTGGAGACCAAAGGTAACCTTCTGGTTGATGGCTACCAGATCATAAAGCCCTCTCTTACTTTTCATTTCCAAGTTTATGTTCTTTTTAGGTTGCTACAGTAGCTCCTTGAGCTGCTTTTATTGTAAGGCTGTCTTCACATTATCAACATTCACTCTGATTTATGGACATCATTGTTACAGTAGTAGTCAACAAATGTCAAACGAGAGGTTATATGTTCTCCTTAATCTTACTCAGTGTTATCCTTTTTGCTCATCCAGGGATAACATCTTTTACTTTGGGCACAGCACAGCACTGAGAGTTCATTCATCATTATCCATGAGTTCTTTTACTGTGAGAAACAATGATTCTGAAATTTTACCAAGATAGGTTTTGTGATTATGACATGAATTTTTTTATTTCTGTTACTTGACCTTAAATATGGATGTATCATAACATTTATTTATTAGTCTATTTTGTTGTTGTTCAGCTTTCCAAGAGATTCTGCAGAAAGGCTCCGGGAGCCAACATCCTCTAATTTAGGATATGACCCGTATTAAACCTCTTAGTAAGCAAGAAGTGCTCTCCTATATTTGTAAGCCATCACCCCAGAAACCTACTCTTTTGACTCCTTCAGCCAAACTTGACACCTGGAGCTACCATGACAACAGTGATGGAAGCCAGAGAATCTGTTAACCCATTTCTGCCAATAACCCACCCCATATATTTAAAAAAAATCTAGCTAGCAGGTAGCATGGCCAATTAGGAACAGATCTGTAAGAATAAAATAGTTGGTGATAAGGACCTGGCATCCACAATACAAGCATCTGGGTGGGGTTTACTTCAGATTTGCTTTAATAATTTGCAGTAAATGTAGCTGACATTGTATAGGCACCTTGTGACTCTGACAAAGACATGCTATTTAAGAAAAAAAACACCAAATTCCTACACACACAGAATCACAGAATCAGTACGGTTGGAAAAGACCTGTAAGATCATCGACCTGCTTCCTCTGTAACTCCCAGATAATTACGACCATTAAAGATTTAATATTATAATAATGCAAGTCTCCCCAAGACCTTTCAATAATATAAAAGAGAATGAATGTATTATAGAGTATTCCAAAGCTTCTTTTTGTCATCTTTAGATGTGTAAGTGGACAGGTAATTAGTTATTTTCTCCATATTTCTTGTTGTTTTGATCAATTTTGTTGGTAACATCTTGTCTTGCCCCAAACTTGACTACTGTAAGCTGTTCCCCTTTTGCCACCTTTTAGCTCTCTTTAACATAAAGCTTTGTAGACTAGTCTAGCCTGCCTGTTCCTTAAAACAATACATACCCCTTAAATTGCAGAGGAAGCTATCGCTGTTTTAGACAGCATTTCACAAAATCAAAACACTTTCTTTGTATCTTTTACCATGTCAAATATTCACCTCCTTAATCTTATAGCTTCTGTCTTTCTTGTATGCTGGCAAGCGCGGAACTATTGAGAAGATAATTTTATAATCTTCTCCTTTCCCATTTTGACAGCCAGAATTCAGTTATAACTTATGATATATCCCAATCAGAAATGAAACAAAGGATCTTTAATGCATGGATTCCTAGCTACTGGCTTCAAGCACATCAAATTTTAAAGTGATATCTAAGATTCTGGGATTTAGGAAAGTAACTCAACTACCCTTTCTTCTGGTTCTTGGAGCGTGTACGTTACATTATTTTCAAATATCTTGCCTGAATACTCAGAGCTCGTTGTTTAATGTGCTTGATTCCCGTATGCTGTGGACTGAGCAATTGATCCATTGATTTGCTAGTTGAATATTTTCACCAGTCTCGATTCCATTCAAGCAACTGAAATTTGAAAAATGTCTCCAGTTTCTGCAATGAAACATGCTAATGGCTGGATGGCCTCTGGGCATCATAGGGTCCCCACCCGAATGTCACCCTCACATCTGTTATGCTGCCGGAAATTACTGACTGCTAGGCAATCTCCATTTCTATTTGACCTTTTTGAGTCTTTTCATTCTTCCTTGAATCGCAAGTACTAATGTTCCTCAAGCTATTCGGAGATTTCAAGGACTGGAGTTGATCAACAGAGTTACTGCTACAATCAATATGTGCGTTATCAGCTTCAGCTCCCATTGGTAAGGATTAGGCCTCCCACTCTCCTTTCCACTGATTGGCAGAGTTCAATTCTGAGTGCGTGTGCATTTGAGCTGGGAACAATCTTTCAGCACCAAATGAGGAGAGTTTGGATCTTACCAGAAGTCAGCACAGGCTTCCTGTTGTTATACGGGGATGCACTGCGTGTGTGTGACAGACACTGGCATTTGCACACGCAGAATTGGTAAGCAAGCATTTTTTCAGTCTAATTCTCCAAACATTTAAAGGGGTTTTTTATTCTGTATTGTAATACAAATGCCACGAAAGCCCAATATGGCTTAAAAATAGGAATGTGGAAATACATTTATTCCTCATAAAAGTTAAATATGGCAGAGCCCAAGGCAGTGTTTTGTTTGCAGCTTTTTTAATTTTCTCTGAGGGTGCAAATTTTCTAACAACTCCAAGTTGCTTTTATCTTATCTTTCAAGGAAAATCTACATCACCTTGCATGTGCTTTTCTACAGTCTTGTACAGTGTATGGCTATTTCTTCCCTTAATTGAATCTTCCCTTCAGAAATTCTTCTTCTGACACACTAATTACTAGATACACCTAAACCAAAATGTCTCTCCAACTGCACGGCACAGGTACGCTATCTTCTCACAACTCTGGTGCTTGATGCTGTGGTTTCATATCTCATTTATTCTATTTCTGCCACTTTTAAAAGACATAAATGACAGAAATCAATAACAACATGAAACAGAGTGGGTGGACAGAGGAGGAGGGCAGCACTGTGCCAATCTAGGACACAAAAAACCCCTTTGTGCAGCGTTCTTGTTTACTGAATTATCATACTGAGAACTAAAAAGGAAAGGAAAATGTTCTGTTCTTACAATTATTGATTGTAGATTCACTGTGTTTTACTTCTGGGCCAAACAATTTTTTGACTAGCAGTTTATTCATAGAAGGAATTGGAAATGAGCAGTGGTTAAAATTATTTCTGAATACTGGTCAAAATCAGGCAAAATTTTTAGATTACAAAATGAAGGGAGTTTTTTTGACCCATTTTTATTTTTGTCCTGAGAAGTTCTCAAGATCAAATGGATATAATTGTAATGTAACAGGAATAAAAAGTACACTCCTGCTAGTCTAAAAGCCAATATATATAATCCCTGCCTCCCAAATTTCAGGTTAAAATATTAGAAAAAGAGAAATTAATTTCATTAAGAGTTATTTTTAGAACATATCAGCCTTGGATCAGAAATTACAGTTTATTTGCACATTTTCACATTGGTCATATAGCACCACTCCTGGGGTAAGAGTAATAGCCCTCTACTTTTGATGGACTTCAGGGATAGTGAAGCATCCCAGATTCTCCGGCTTGGTCAATGGCCAGTCTCAGACTGTTTATTTCGTAAAAAGGACCCTTTGTTTCCTGTGCTTTTTAGTGGTGACTAATAGAAAAAATACCAGCTCCACAAAGGATCTTTACTTCAAACAAATGTTGGCCTAGCACATGAAACATAGATCCATATTGAATATGGATAACTGCAAATAAATATGAATGTGAAAGTGTAATAATGAAATTCAAGGACATTCCAGCTGAAAGCTAGTAACCTTCTATTTATGTGGTTTTTTTGTCCCAGCTGAATTTCCAAGCTAACAATTTGAATGTCTTTTGACTATCAGTTGACACTGAATAGAAGTCTATTTTGAGCTCTCTTTATACATTGGTCTGAATACTGAGTGCTTACCGTAAGCTTAGAAACTAACAGTATATATGAACAATGCAACTCTATTTCTTTTAGTTCACCTTTTACATTTATTGGGACCTATATGTGAGTATGTACTATCCATCCATTATTTTCATTAAATCTGTTTGAGTATTTTCAATATCCTTTCCAGCAGATCAAATTAGTAGCTTCTTGTGTGCCTATTTGGTGGTTGTCTTCCTCAGATCATAATTTACTCTTTTTAATTATACCACTCCAGAGCTATCATAGGTTATTGGGCAAATTGGTGAAAATTAACCATATGATTATAACTTTTACTTTCTGTCCTAGCCAATTTTGAATTTCAGGGTAGGAATTTGCTTTTACTATTCATATTACAGAGCATAATTCATCTATTGAATATTTTGAGATTTAAAAACATGTTGTCCAAAAATAAGCTAGTTGTTTATACTCCTTCCATGGTCAGTGGAGAGATATCTAATGATCTTGATATAGTTGGGATGAGCTATCCTCTGGAACTACCTATTTCACATCATTCAATCATAAAGGGAGCCAAAGCAAACAGCTGGCGCTTATGCAACTAACTTTCAGATATCTACTATCCTTTTATACTGTGAAAGGTTTTTGGCTTTCTTTTTCTTCTGAAAATCTAAATATGTTATGACCTTCATCAACTATTTTGGAGATATATTTCATACATTTCTGAAGATTGTAATGGCATTTTTCATTGTTAGAGATGCTGATTTTCCTATTAAGTTCATAAGTGATTGTAATTTCTTTAATTATTGTTCTAATACCTTTCTTTCCTGAAGAAAAACAGTGTTTCAAAAATCCCCATATCATTCTAGTTACTCTCTAGAAGAAACCTTATTCTCCTCTGGTACGGTTGGTGATTTAAGCGTGTCTGTCTGCTGTAGTCATAGGGTACTCATTACCTCTCATTAGCAGTGCAGAATTCACCAATGCTCAATGTGCAGTAATAAACTGCTGGTGACTCCCTCTTAAAATGTTTAGATAGAATGAGGTAATAAGAATTGACTTAGCCAAACATTAGGGCTCACATGTGAAACGGAACTACTTTATGACGACTAGTCCCATTGTGTTTTCAGAAGAATGATTAAAATAAAAATACTTTGAAAGCAATTAAAGCTTGAAGCTTAGTTTTATTTCAGTATTCACTAATTTTTCTGCAAATACAGTAAGACAAAAACTTATTACACTCCAGTTTCGGATAAAGCCAGGATGTTGTTTCATGTTGGATGCTGTTTACCATTTAATTTTAACACCTGTACTGAAGCTCTGCTTGATGTACGATAATGTGATGTGAGAAATCCAATTTTTTAAAAGGAGAAGTTTTCATTGGAAATTGAGTGTGGTGAGGTTGGCAGCTCCCCAAATGATGCAGAAAAATACGCTAAATAAGCTCTTTTGAAGAGCTAAATGACACTTGAAATGTAGCCAAGACCTTGTTTCCTAAGGCCTACTGAATGCAAAGGATGTACTTAGTGTGGGAACTACTTAAAGAAGTAGCTGCAAACAAATGAAAGTATGGAACTGTTCTACTGTGTTAAAACCAAAGTCGGTTTCTGTTTCTTATACAGTATTGGAAACAAGTTTGAAGTACAAAACCTTATTCTAGTTATTAACAGTATTATTTCTGCCTGGGATCTTTTCTTGGTGAAAGAGAGCGGTTGCAGGAGCTATCATATAACAGCAAGTTGTCTTGCAAGAGAATCTAAATATATTTCCAGAACAAGAAGCCCTATCAGCTATTCCTGTTTGTTGCAAAATGAACTTTTAGATAAATTGTCTTTAGGCAGAAGACTGGAAGCCTAGAAGAAA
Organism: Gavia stellata; assembly: GCF_030936135.1. Classification (NCBI taxonomy): domain Eukaryota; kingdom Metazoa; phylum Chordata; class Aves; order Gaviiformes; family Gaviidae; genus Gavia; species Gavia stellata. The sequence goes on along the minus strand of NC_082600.1, from coordinate 48,404,486 downwards.
ATTTTGCAATTTTCTCACTTCTTCTGTTCTAAAAGTAACGTCTTATGTTCTTCTTCTAAAATACTGTCCATAGGCTACTAGTTTTGTGGCATGGACAGAAGTCCAGCAGCTGTTAGAAGCATTAAAGCATCCAGCTGCTTTTCTTCATACACGGGATGGAAAAAACAATCATGATAGAGAAAATACAAAAAGAAGCATGTAAGTACTCCAAACAAAGCACTGTAGCACAAAGTCAGCTGGGTTAGTCAAAATGACCTTTCTCATCTCACTTGCAAAAATAACTGACATAAATGGGCGAGGAGTCTTCACACATTCTCTTTTCTTGACTTCCCTCTGTGTGAACTAGCAGTAATAAAACTTTTCTGCACCAAAGGAATAAAACAAATCCATTTTTCTTTATCATGATTTCAAAAAATATTATCACGGGGACCATAGGAAGACTTGTAAGTAAAGGAAACTAATGTCCTTATTTCTCAAAAGCCACTGAACAGCCATCGGATAGTAAAAACATGTCAGTTCTGAATTAAGTGACATCTAAACCACTAAAATTCTCTGAAGAACCTCCCAGAACGAACAACATTCATCAGGTTGTACTTTTTATGAGTATGAAATCTATTGCCTTAGAATGGTCATCTGTTTCTGGATGTTTTGACCTTCTACTTCTTGGTGGAGTTCCCCTTAAGTATAAATGGCTGAAGGTACAAGCTAGCTATGTCTTATGTTTGTATTTCTGCAGTTCATAGGTTTAGTTACACTTTCACTATTTCACTCCCAAGAGCTTCCGTATAAAACGATCACTGCATCTTCTCTCCTGAAGATGATTTGTAACCTTAGGCAAAGAAGAAGAAAAAAATATATATATATTCATTCATTTTGGGTGGGGGAAATCTTGTTTGTCCTTTCAGACATTTATCTTTGATCTTCAAATTTATAATACTAAGTTTTGGGAGGAGAGTAAAAAAAGTAATTTCCTCTTTCTTTAAAATATCTTAGGCATGTTTCTTATCACTGTTTTAATGCTTATCAATACTGAAGGGGTGGGTGCCAGGAGGATGGGGCCAGTCTTTTTTCAGTGGTGCCCAGTGACAGGACGAGAGGTAACGGGCACAAACTTGGTCATAGGAAGTTCCATCTAAACACGAGGAGGAACTTCTTTCCTTTGAGGGTGGCAGAGCACTGGAAGAAGCTGCCCAGAGAGGCTGTGGAGTCTCTTTCTCTGGAGATACTCAAAACTCGCCTGGACACGTTCCTGTGCAATCTGCTCTGGGTGACCCTGCTCTGGGGGGGGGGGTTGGACTAGATGATCTCCAGAGGTCCCTGCCAACCCCCGTCATTCTGTGATTTTGTGATTTTTTTTTTTTCCCCTTGGTGCTAGACAGTCTTTTTAAAGTGCAAAACCCAATAAATCAAATGATTATACATGCACAGCATCAGTTATTAATAATTGAACACCACATTTGCTTAACTTAGTCCTTTACATGTTGAGGTGTTTACAATGAACACTTCAAGTTAGCAGCTTCTAAAGTTGGATTCATTCTATCCACCTTTTCTAGAATTGCAGCCTAATCTGTGCAAAGTCTGATTCACTGGATTTGAGGCTATTTTTTTTCTTTAATATCCTCTTCTGCTGGAAATAGAATCAGAACATAACCTTTGAGATCTCTTAATGATTCAGTTCAGATCATTTGGGAGTATACACTCAGTTTACCTGCTGTTTTGGTAAGAAATGTTGTTTTGATAATAAATGAAAATTCATTCTTCTAAGAATTTTAACGTGGTTAGTTAACCCAAGTGCTGAATAACAAGTGCACTTGTTATGGACTTGCTATGGACTGTGTTACTTGCTAATGGACTTTGGGATCCATTAGCATTGCTTGGCAGACATGCATAATAGTGTATTAATAGATTATAATAGTGTATTAATAGATAATGCATAATAGCGTATTAATAGATTATAAAATAGATGAGCTGAAGGACATTTAGAACTGCTTGACAGCAGCATTTAAATGATTTTGAAAGTTTGGTCTTCACACCTGTTGAATATATACTGATTTTTCTTAAAGTTTTAAAAAATGTATAGCTAAGTACCTCAATAGTTTGTTCAATGGAAGTCATCAATTAGCCAAATCTTCAAACCGCCTAAAAATGTAGATAAAATTATTTTAACTTTTTAGTAAATTGGCAAACTTTAGGTACCGTGCAAGTCAATGAATTAGGCTTTTTGTTAAATTCTAGATTTTGGTCATCTCTGATAAGAGCTAGGAATAAAAGTCAAGAGACCATTTCCCTAATTATGAAGTCATTAGAACTTCTTGAAATAATTGTGTAATAAAATACTACTGCTGCTGAACATGTTCTTCCAAATCTTTCAAATTTTTTTCTGAAGCTTCAGAGTGAATGGCTGTGTTTCAAAAAAAAAAAAAAAAAAGCTTTCCATTTGACAGGCTATGAGAAACAGCTGTGATTAATATATCTTCTGCAGCTCCCTGCAGCTTCATATAGCACTCCAGGAAAAAAAGGAAAAAAAAAAATCTTAATGCCAGAGGTGATATAGAAAACAAGGTCCTTTGAGGGGAGCAAATGAGCTCGGTATTAATTGAGGAAAGCTGTGTCTGACTGGAGTGGAACAAGCAACAATGGAGAGTGCAAAGATGGAAGAAAGAATATTAAAGATTTTAGTATTGTTTTTATTCCCTTTCTGCCTGAGTTCCACTTTGGAGTTTGCACCTCTTTCTCTCTTATATATACGTGTGTGGCGGGGGGCATGTGTGAGGGTTTTTTTTCCTCTTTTAAGATCAGTACGTTTTTATTTTGTTGTAATTTATTTTTGGCCAGCTATCAGCTTGATGCACCAACTGGTAAAGGCCAAGTGTGAACTTGCTTGCCAACACAGCTTATGTATATCTGTCAATTTTTGCCTGCTGAAAACACTCCTTTCTGCAGCAGCCAGCAACAAAGAGAACAGAAGCCAAGAATCAGTGATCAGATCTTTCTTTCCAAATTGTATCATGTTGCACATTTAGAACCTCAAGAGGAGGCAGTTTACGTATTTCCATTTATAAAAGACAATGAGACTTAATTGAATTATTTTACTTTTCTTTCTGATTGTTTGAAGGTTTAAAAAGAGAAGACAAATTTCATTGTTATGAGCATGAGGGCAAACAAATCACAGTGTGAACATACTGAAATAATTCTTTTTCTTTGGCTCACAGCAAACCGTAGAGATTAGACTAAATGTTTTGAAATGTCAACTTTTCAAAGTTGGTAAATGTTCTCATCTAATTAGCACAGAGTAGACGGAGGTATGTGCTACCTAAATGTAAAAATAGAAGATAAATTTCTGAATTTGAATGAAGCACTGTTTGAAAATATACAACCGTGCAAAAAGCAATATTTCTAAATCCACAGAAGCATTTGCACAGATTTCTGTGAATCAAGAGTTCGGTATCTGGTGTCCTCAAGAATCCATTTGGTGTCATAACACAACACCCGTTATAGATATATTTCTTCGTAGGAAAACTGTCTTCTAAGTGTGAGATGAAGAATAAATACATGCCATTTAATGCTGACAAGAAAGTTGATAAATTGTCTCTCTAGTCTGGAAAGTGGGGGGTTTTTAACTGTGGTGTTTGTTTTCTGGCTACAGCACCTATGTGACTGGCAATCAAATTTGCTCAGTTAACAGGAAAACCATTGTCTGGGTTTTTATTTGATATGACATTGAAATTCAGATCCAAAAAAGGCAAGCTAGATTTCATCAATCTTACATACCTCAATAAAAATTCTGAAGACTTTTTTTTCCGTTTGTATACTTATGGCTGTTCTATGTCATTAATTCCAAATTCTGCCCTCTTCTGTCTCACAGAACCTATACAGCTTAATGATGATTCAAGAAATCAGCATTATCTTTATAACTGAAGTCTTCACTAATAATGACATAACTGCACAAATGATAACCTAGCTTACTTTCCTATGGTTTAACTGCTCAAAAGTGACTTATTTTTTAAGGAAACTAAAAATTAAAATGAAATTATATATTATTCTTTTGTCCTAAACAGCTTAGAATCACAGAAAAAACAAACCCTCCATGTTCCAGATCAACTCAATACAATAATGCCTCTATGATTGTCCAAAGCTCATCTCTCACTTTTCCATGTGGTATAATTTTCTTAAAATAATCGTGCGTTTAGATTGTCATGTATTTTTAACTGTGTTGTGCTTTATGTCGGGTTTCACTGGTTGAGATGCAAGTAAACTTCCTTTGTGTGTTGGCAGTAAGACAAGCATCTCTAAAATATAGTTGCTCAGTGACAGCCCAGCTTTCCCTTTTTTTTTTTCTTCCTCAAGACGTAGATCAATTTGTAAAGTTATGGGACACATGCATATCGATACATATCACTTTATAATGGAATAATTAATATAACATCATGTTTGACCCACTCTTTGTACAATGAGAAAAGAATGTCTTTGTAATGAAAACACATACATTATAACTTATACATAATACTGTAATTAGGGAGGGGAAAAATGAAAAGAAAGAACAAGTGCCAATACAATAATATTATGGTATTTATAATTTTCTGGGAATTTGCTAACTGTGGGCTATGAGCGGTTTCAAAGACATTGCAGTGTAATGACTCGATTATTTGAATTTTTGAGAGACGAACTTCCCTAATTGCATGGTACAATGGGATTGCTGAAAATCTAGGAGTTGGGTTTTCTCTTTAAATGTCATTAAACTTTGTGTAAGCCAAAAATTTGAGTTTTAATGGGATATCAGACACTCCTAATTTTAAAGACTGATGTCATCAACCGTCTTGTTTTTTTGGGTTTGTTTTTTTTTTTAATGATTTGATGTACTAAAAATTCTCATGCAACTCAGGTTTGTCAGAAGATAATACACATTATGGGCTTTCATTTTTTAATTACGTAATCTTATTTCTGACTGAATATTATTTTATTTAAGTATTAAATAAATGCTCTAAATGTTTTCATGCCATGTATCACTTGAAAGATCTTTGGTAGCAGGACTGAGTGATTGCAAAAATGTAGATGAACAATGAAGAAAAGCTGAGTTGAGATTAAAGGAAAACAAAGGGTGTCAGTTGAGGAAACAAGGAATCTTAGAGTGCTGTATACTTTTACTAGAATTTGGTAGAGATGCTGAAAGAAAGAAAGAGAAATAGAGAAGGATTTCTGGGGACTAGTAAAATTGAAGACATAAATTGAATGATGCTAGGGATGTGTTTAAAAATTACATGTGTAATGTATTTTCTAACTTTTAGAGTTCTCACTTTAAAACCTTCATCTTTGTTCTAGTTCAATTAATTGGCTATAATATAAATACCACTGAAATCATTGTATGATCATTTGCAAATCCAAATTGCTTAAATACCTGGCTCGGTGCTGATAATTAGGAATTTACATGCCTGTCATATTTAATTATTTTGGTAGGATTTACTTCTAAAATTCTCATCTACTCATTTGCAGAACTGCTTTATATGAGATAATTTTGAGCAAAGTTTAAGATTGGTTCTCTTTCCAAACCTCCAAAAATGGGTAGAGTGAAGAAGTTACTTCCAAGTTAGTTTATCTTAGAGAAAAAGAGGATGTATCTGACACACTGGATTTATTTGTTATACCTAGGTTTGCAATTTATAGCTTTTGGGGAAGTCTACATTTGTACTGGTCTTTCTTTTGGTCTTTCTATGAAGGTGGACTTATAGTTCTCGCCTGTTCTATTTGTTGCTGCTTCTTGTTGTTTTGGACTTATTGGTGATTTGGGTTTGTTGTTTTGATTTGTTTTTTTTAAGAATACCTCATCTTCCCATATAACTAATATTTTTTTTCTGTCTCTATTTTTTAAGTAAATTAATTATTAAAATTATTTTATCCAGAAAAGTCACAAAATAGTTAATATTAAGACATAAATCGATGGACATAGTAAAAAATGATTGTGTTAGAAAAACCTGTTTTGTAGTTGTAGGTCTGACATGGAACTACTGCTTCCTTTGGATTAATTAATTTAATGAGACAAGTCATGTTCACAGAACAATTGTTTTCTCTGGTTATAATTATGCTTCATTATCTTTTAACTAAATCAACATTTTTCTATTCTTGCCTTTTTTTCCGTCAGTATTAAATGCTAAAAGAACACAGATATTTTTGCGGTATTGCAAATACTGGCTGAATATGAGAATTCTGTTTGAGCTGAATCCTCAGCCTTGTAATGCAGAGAGGAAATACTTTGGGGCAAGGAGGTAGGATCAGGTGGCTCCCACAAAGGAGCTCAAATTTTTTATACTGTACCCTGTGCATGTAAACAACGGAAAGATGGTCTGTTCAGCTTTGCATGGGAGCAGTGTGGGGCAGCACTGGCACAGGCTGAGAAAGGCAAAGCATCTCCTTTAACTGCTGCCCGACAGCTGAGGTTGCTCTCCAAGCTCCAAGAGCTCTTCTGGAGTTCTCTTTCTGTGCAACAATGAACCAGTGTGATTCAGGGTATCCTGCTAGGTCAAAATGGATTAAAAGCATTCATGGTCTCTTCGCTAGTTGGTTGTAGTTAGCTCAAACCCCCTTAAATCACTTATGTTATCATTCGCTGTCCAGCGTTTACCCATTATATTCTAAGAGAACTTAAACTCAAATAAGCTAGTTCCATAGAAAGAAAAAAAAAGATTGTAGGAGATGATGACTGGTACAAACAATACTTTGAATTTGAAGCAAATTGTTATCATAATTGCCCAGAAAGTGTAAAATATGGGTTCATCTTCCTTCTTCATCTGAGGTGGCTCAGACCAAAGCTTGTACTTCCCACAAGAGTGTCTTGATCCCAGTGAATTAAGTGATGCTAGATGAGGCTGTTTTCCATCCCTCCTGTTTAAACTGTGCTACCAGACAGTCAGGACTACAGGACCCCTGGACTAAGAGTGCACTAGTGGAAGCAGAACTTTGTAGTGCATTTGAGACTCTCCTTTGAGAGTTCTTGTCCTATTCCCAGTCTTATGGATTTTACCTAATGACTCTTTTAGGCAAACACATAACTGAGACCCTATCATTTAGGGTAATCAACTGAGATTTTTACAGCTAAGTTTTATACTTCTCCATGATAAACCAAGCTACAGCGTAGTGCTTCCCCCGGGCCCAATTAATCTTGGCTTCCTTTTTTGCAAGCGAACAGCTCCAACAAGAGAGGTGCATATAGGTTGTTTGTAATGGTCCTCTCACGGGAGGTAGGAAACGCAGGTTCAAATCTCTTAGGCAGGAAAGAAAACTAAACCTCAAAATGTGCTACATCCTACACACACTTGAACTGCCAAACAACTATAAAAAGGCCAAAACCATCCCTAACCGTTTCCTTTTTAAAGAACTTACGTGGGAATTACCTGGCTTCATGATCCTGCTCATGATTGCATGTGACTGTAGGACTAAGATAATTAGCCGAGTCACAGGTACTGTAGATAGAAGCAAGGTGGAAGCATAATTCCAGGCACTTGGCAAACCTTAATAGTTAATTTAACAAGGTTTTTCAGAATTTGTATTTTATTTTTAAAATTCCATATAGGCCCTATTCTTGGCTAATCAGTGTATTTTAAATCTAGTGTAAATGGAATGAAATGATGACATGATGAAATTAAATTGTAATTTAACTAACTGCACTGATTTTTAAATCAGTGCTCTTTATCCCACTTTAAAATTCAGAAAGCTTAGCTATCTATTTCTATGATAACGTTCCTCAACCTGTACACGATAATGCATATGGATGTGGAGGTTCTAAGAAAAATATGCAGTAAGGGTCCTATACTGTAAGGGGGGGAAAAAAAAAAAAGAAAAAGAAAAAAGTGATCTCCTCAGTTCCAGAGGAAAATCCTGCAAAACTCAATTTTTAATATTTACATGTAAATCAAAATTCGGGAGCTTTTGCCCTTCCCAAAAGGTCCATAAGTATAAATGATTTATTAACACAATACACTTATTAAGATTTATTTGCTAATAGGGAAAACTCTTCTGAAGCATTAGTAACTGGAGACCTACAGCTGAGATGAGATGGATGGGGGACAATTATCGATAGTGCTCACTTGTTTAGGAATTTAAGACAACATGCATATCTAAGTGACAGATACAGGAGAGCTAAGACATGAGTTATGAACAGAAGCAGAGTACATGCAAATGCCTTAATTTTCATAAAGAACAGATTAATAAAAATGTTTTAACTGTCATCGCTCTAAAACCAAACAAAAACTATGCTAAACATTTGAAGACACCCATTTTTAGATGAGTTCACTTTCCAACTAATAAATATTATTACTTTCTAATTTCTATTGCCAACTGTTTAGCAGCATGCTGCTTATTACTTATCATAAATAACAATGTTTTACTAATAGCTTTTTAATGAGTAATAAATAATTGCTCCATTAATATAAAGTGCACTAATTTGTTCTACTCTTGGACTCATTCCTCTCCTGCTTGCTATGCATATATTTAAAAAAAAAGTGGATATTTGTATTATTTTTAAAAATGCAAACAAACCTGAGATAACTATCTAATAGATACTTGCTGACAGATTGATACTTTAAGGGCATGAATACGATGCAAATTCTTCTTCCATCTTTATGACCACCGATATCCTATGAAATTACCTACTTTTTCCACATTGAATTTACATTTGATTTGCCACATTCATTTGGATAGATACAAAACAAATGGAGGTTGAAATATCTACTTATCAGACCAATTCTCAATGGATGCCTCGCTTGAATAAAAACTTACCATTCCATGATAATTATTAAATGTATGGAGAAAAATTGCAGATCCAAATCCATAAAATTCTAGGGTCAATACATAGTTAAAATATTTAGGCTAAGACATTCAAGCTATAACTATTTTTATCACAATAAAAACCACACAAAATTTGTGAAGTTTGTTTTTTCTCTTTTTTCCTACCCCTTATTTTTTCCCCTCTGTTTTCAGTCAGTCCTCATCCAGGTATAGGGCCTATTAATTTTGCATTTTATGCAGAATTCCTCTAATTCTTCCTCCAGTACATGAGCACATTCAGAAAGATTTCATATCCTTTTACTTCAGCTGAGATACTGGCAGAGTGAAAGCTGAGAATAAATGGAATAAATACTTCAGGGTTTCCGTAGGTGAACAGGATTTTCTTCCTAAAGCAGAGGAGAATCCGGGTGTATATTTTACATGAGATTAAACTTGAAACTTCACTGGTCTTAACTGGTACACAGCTCTTGATTAAGCTCTATGCAGATATAAGACTTTTTCTTATGGGAATGTATTTTAAGATATACTTAAGATAGAGAGATATAGAATTCACTTCAGTTTTAAGCTCTGAAAAATCATAACATGAGGCACAGTTGTGCTGCAATTGTATTGGTATTGTCCTGTTAAATTGGTAGCTGTCCTCAGTGGAACAGGATAACGACATGCAAGATTTTGTGTTTGTTCTTCTTGTTTTCCGATGAGATACTGTGTCTCCTACTGGGCTTTATTTTCCAGTATTTTTACACCTATAGAATTCTTCTGTCTCTAGGTTAATACTCCTTGTGACACCATGTGGCAATTTATAAATGGATTTTATGCCTACGATGAGAATTCTTGTTTTGTTCAGGGAACTTCTGTGGATTTTTCTTTTTTCCTCTGCTCGTTTGTGGGGTTTTTTGGTTGTTGTTGTGTAAAGAATATACTATTCTCCTTCAATTGTTCCTAATAGAATGCCCTTGATCTCACCCCAAATTATACTGTAGAAATATAACCTGTTTCTTCTGCTGACTAAAACCTTCTGCTCTATATTGAGAAAAGTTTGTGTATGTAAAAATAGTCTCTGAGATGCATAGCCGTTTTGACAGATTTACTAAGTGAGGGCCCTAATTCTGCTGGCTGTTTTGCACATTGCTTTATATAAATCAATATAAACATGCTGATGCAAAAATTGGCCCAGCATCTTTCGAATTTCCTTGCAAATATTTAATGTAATCATAGTTCTAGCATATTCAAACTTGCCTTGGATAAAAAAATACAGAATGATATTCCGATAACTTGTCATCAAACTGATTTCTTAAACATTAGGGTCTGTTTAACATTCCATATACTAAGGGAATATGAGATTGCTCCAAGCCAGTTTTCATCCAGAAGCCCGTTGACCATCATGGTGAGAGGCCCGGCTTGTAAACCCTTCTGAGAGGCTTAGACATGGTGTTGCACTAACATGGACGCGTACTCATAGGTTAGGAAAGGACTGCTGAGAGTTCAGTTATAGTCAATGGCCACATTGGCCATAGAGATCAGGAGGTGACAGAATTTAAGAAGCTAAGGAAAGTGAGGAAGGAGAGAAGCAGATTAAAGGACTTCAGTAAAGCAAACTTCAGCTTGTTCAGGGAAGTAGCGGGCAGGATCTGTGGGAGGCCACTTTGAAGGGCGAAGGAGAGGTGATCGATTTTTAAAGATAAACTCCTTATAACACAGAGGCGGTCTGCTCCATTGTACAAGAAAATGTGTAGGTGTAATCAGAAGCAGTCTGGATGACTGGTGAAGTCGTCACTGAGCTCCAGTGCAAAAGGAAACTGTTATGGCAGCGATGTAGCCAAAGCAGAAGCCTGAGACAACCAGAAATTATAACTAACAAATCAGGAGATACTCAATATTAGGTTGCCTTGAATCTACTAAAAAATTCTTTTGAAACTTGCCTGATCTATCAGTATTTTAAACACTTCCATCACAGCAATCTCTACTTCCCTGGGATGGGTCTAGATACACATATGCATATATATGCACATATATAGATACACACATATATACAATATATACACACGTATATTAACTTGCAACAATGGAGACATGCTACCAAGAATAAACTATAAGCCTCCTCCAGATACACAATGACAGAACTAAGAAGTTCAAAGCTCAGATGGAAATGAAATTGTTAAGTAGCATGAAAGGCATAAAGAATTTGATTGGAAATCTAACTGGCAGCCAGTTACAAATGGCATTCCTCAAGGGATGATGCTGGAGTTGATTTAACATCTTCATTAATGACTTGAAGGGTGGGATAGGGCGTGCGCTGCCAGCAAGTCCACCGATGGCACTGAATTGAGGGCGGTAAACTGGAGAGCAGGGCTGCCATTTAGAAGGCTCTCAAACAGCTGGAGGTTCAGGCAAAATGTGAAATCCTGTGTTTAGGACAGAATAATCCAATGCAACAGTGCAAACTGGATAGGTATTGGCTCTGGAGGAATGGATGTGGTGGCAGACAATCAGTTGCACGTGAGTCAGGCGTGCACCCTTGGGGTGGTGAAGTCTAAGGCGTGGTGAAGTCTAACATCCAAGGGTTCATTGGCAAGGGTGTAGCCAGCAAGTGGAGAGAAGTGATTATTGCACTCTACTAGATACTTATAAGACTGAATCTGGAGTACTACATCCAGTTTTACATCCCAATAAAAAAGAAATGCTGGTTCTCTTTTATGAGAGTAATTCACAATTTTACCATTTGATTTTGAAATCTAAGGATGTTCTAGCAAGAATTCTACCATTTTGTGGAAATAACCTGTGATTCTAACGAGAGTTAAAATTAGTCCCTATATTGATTATATGATTTATCTTAGAACTGTAGGAAAACTTAGTTTGGCAGGGATTACTGGAAATCAGGACAGGTTCTTCTGTTCATTAATCTGGTACCCTGCTGTTGTATATATTGCAGCATATAAATTATATTATCTTTTATTATATTTCATCTCAGAAAGTATAACTTAGGATTTTGCCCTTATAATGATGAATATAGGCTGTGATTCCAGGGAATCACAGCTCTTGGGATTAAGAAGCTTTATATAACATTAGCTAAATTTATTCATGGGTACTTCATACTCATTTGCTCTATTACTGTCGCTCTTCTGAAACCTAAATAGCTACTTCATGGTGTTTACCTACTGTGTCATCTTTATGGACAGTAATCTTTTTCCTCCTTATTCTATCAACTTTTATTTTGCCAGGTTAAACAAAGTTCTTCCAGTTACCACTCCTGGAGCGCCTTCGAGTTTCTTCTGATCATTTTAGTAGTCGTGCCCCACACCTGTTTTATTTTGAATTCACCTTTCTTTACCAGAGTTGAACAGAGCCTAAAATGAAGTCTTATCAGTGATTTTTGCAATACTATTAAAACTTCTGATTGAAATACTTTTACCGCTACACCCCAAATTTGTTTTAATCTTCACCATATTACACTGGCAGCTCAAAATCATCTATACATTGAAAAGTACCAAGTAGCCCTTTTCTTCTACCTGATGAGATCTTAAGTAATATCAGACATTTTATTTACCAGGTACACTGCCTTGCTCCTGTATAACTGAATTCCACTCCATCTCTTTTACTTTCAGGTTACTCATTGCTTCCTCTATGAAATTCTGTTCATATCACATGAGTGATGTCACCAATACATTCTATTCTTAGTGTTGTAGTTTATAAGTGAAATTATATAAAATTCTGTTTCCAGGCTAACTCTCCAAGGATTAGCAGGATGTTATGCATCATCTTATATTCTGTCTGTGATGATAAAATTTCCCCCTACCTTTCGGTTCATCTACAATCCCAATCTTCCCCATCCCACAAATTAAATATAGTATAACACTATAACCACTTCTTTCCTGAAGAGCTGATAAGTAATATCCATATTACTGCCTCAATATAAAAATTCAGGAGTAGCAAAACATGTTTAGAACTCTTTTTGCTGACTGCGATAATTCAAAATAATTCAA